>NC_140975.1:41503863-41571363 GCF_056783735.1 Eptatretus burgeri
GGCTCTAATCGAGATTGAAAAGCTTTCTACCCAACAGTTGAATTACTTAAGTTTAATGCTGGAAATGTTCAACAAGCATCTGAGCAAAGATGTTAAATATGATTGGTTTGTGAACGAGCATCTGCGGGTGATGGACGCACTTTGAGAGTGGCAGCACACAGCCAGCAGGACAGGGTGGCCATTAAACATATTTTATTCCTTCGCTTCAATTTCGGTGTCATTTTTCACATTGTACACCCATTGACACCCGAGCCTTTCAATTCCGCTTCAATGTTGAACGAAATAAGATGTCGAAAGGCAGAATACAATAACCTTTTCCTGACATCGGTCTGCTTTTGCAATTCTTTCTCAAGGGTGTCTCGGCTACAGTTTTGGCCCGACTGATTTCGCAGTGTTATTGCTTCCTCAATCCTACGCAGGACTGAGTCGCAGATCAATCTCGGTTTCTATGGAGTGATCATTTGCTACAGTGTGTTCCCAGGATACCTGGGGTCTTTTGAAGTTACCTTTTGTTATCTTAATTGGAACTATTACTGAGCTCAATTTATTTTGGCCAACATATTCTTTTGTATTTTCTTACTTGCCTTGAAGTGGTAAAATGTTGGGAGTTTCAGCACAGTGGCAGCAAAAAGCTTTTGGGGCTTTCATTTTGTCTGTGCAACATTTATTTTGAACCATAAATTTAGTTTTCTGCTCTAATTCATGGAAGCGTATATTTAGTATTCTGTTTGGTCTGCAAAGGTGTAACGCAAGAACGTTTATTTTTGAAAGAAGAGCCACAAACCTAACTGGATATTTATTAAATTCGTGTGTTTGGCTTAATGGATGCCAAATGTTATGCCATACCGCCTTCAACATTTTGTATCTGCAAAGAAGTCGCTTTTGCTCAGCAAGTAGTCTTTCCCGAATTGGAAATGTGAGCCGGAAGCAATACAAGGTGTTCTATCATTCCTTTCTTCCACTGCTTCACAGTAGAGGAGAAAACAGAGGTAAAGAAAAAGTGACAGGCAATAAAAAGAAGAGGAAAAAGCCAAACAATATATATATATATATTTTTTTTAATCTCTCCATTCAGGACATTCATCTCACAAAAAGGATGGTACACTTTTCCCCTTAGATTTTAACAACCTTTTTCACCAATAAAATTGCTTTTCCAGCAAAAAGCCCGAGCAAGAGAAAACACTCGATTACGGGCAGTAAGGGCTGATGCCTCTCTCAAGACATTTGCCATCAGACATGGCTTCCTGTCACATCGGCTTTTGTGAGCACAGGAGAGTGTGTGGCAGCCCTTGCTCCAGAGAACACAATACTTCAGTGTTTGCAGTATTCTGGAAGGTTTTTTTTTTTTTTTTTTTTTTTTTTTTACCCCCCCCCCCCCCCCCACGTAGAGGGAAATGAGGTTTTTGCAATCGCTTCTGTGTGTGTCTGTCTGGCTGTATCCGTTTGTACAAGCCATAACTTTTTTTTTACCATTTCAGCTTTTCTCATCAAATTTTCAACAAGACTTTACTACAACAATATGGAGAGGATAATTAAATATTTTGTCAAAATGTGAAAGGGCAAAGTCATCGTGACTATGCATAGTCCTTATTTGCCCTGCCGCAATGCATCAAGCACAAGACGAGCCTTTGTTTTTTAATGGCTTCCTTGTTTATTTATTTACCCCTAGCAAATACAACCCATTGCTTCACTGGGGGAGAGAAAAAGGTAGGGAGAGGAGGAAGAAAGATGAGGGAAGGGAGAAAGGGAGGGAGGGAGGAGGAAGAGGGGGTGATGAAGATGAGGGGGTGAGGAAGAGTGGAGCTAGGAGGAAGAGTGAAGAAGGGGGGGGAGAGAGTGACACCTCACCAAACGATGCTACACACTCTGGGAGGGGAAAGGTGGGAGCAAGGCGAATTTGGGAGAGAGAGAGGAGAGGGAGAACTGGGAAGTGGGGAGGGGGTTTGGGAAGAGTTAAGCGTGAGGGGAATGAGTTCTGGACTTTGGTTTGGTAGGGGAACTTGGGGGGGGGGGGGTGAAGGGGGAGGAGTCGTCGACTTGCGTTTGATAGTGGGACTTGTGAATAAAAGGGGGTGGGGTAGTACGGGATTGAACAAAATGGAATACATTAAAACAGCACATTAGACCACTCAGACCACTCATGTGGAGACCACTCAAAGATATCTATGGTGGGTGGAGAGGGGCGGGGTTTGGGAGTTGGTAAATGTGAGGGGAATGGGAGGGAAGGCAGTGTGATGGGAAGGGGAGGCAGCATGAGGGGAGGGGAAGGCAGGGCATCAGGAGGGGAAGGGAAGGCATTATGAGGTGCAGGGAAGGGAAGGCAAGGTGAGGGAGAGGGAATGGTGATAAAATGCACCAAAACGGCAACATTGTCTTTCTAACTGCTGGGTTCTACATAGAAACGGGTGGGAGAATTTAAAACCCACACGATCTACATGGCAAATGCCTGCTTGCACCATGCAGTGACCTTTGCACCCTTCCAGTTGGCTCACTCTTAATCGGATTTGTACATGCTGCATGATGGGGAAGCTGTTTTAAATTCAAAATAAAACCGTCAGTCTTTAACAGTTCCCTTAACAGATATGGATGGGTGGGAGAGAGAGGAGAGAGGAGGGGTGGGAGAGAGAGGGGGGTGGTTGGAGATAGAGGGGGAGGATGGTAGATAGAGGGAGAGGGGTAGGAGAGAGGATGAGGGAGGGGAGGGATGGGTGGGGAAAGTGAGGAGGGGAGAGGAGAGGGGGGATTCTGGCTGATGTGACACCCAATTTAACATCCATCCAAGAGAAGGCACATACATTGATGAATCACCCTGACTGTGAAACACCAGAAAGACAGTTTAAAGCTCGGTCAGGATTCGAACCCATGCTCGACAGCTTAAAGCAAGCATGCATACCTCTCAGCTATCCTGCCATGATGTGGCAATTCCTTGCTTTGTAACAACTGAAAACATTTTTTACTAATTTTTTAATCATCTAATTTATTTTTCTTTCCTAACTCTGGAGATGTCCCCATAGAGAGCCACACCATGGTATTGCCATGGAAGCTTGGAGTCACCAGGTGGCTTAAGCACTCAAACAAGCACTCCAACGAGATGGTTCAACAAACTTTTTAAAATAAAACGTTTAATTTTTAGCTCGCCTGTTCGAAGAACAGATAGCTATAGCGATACCCCCGGCGTGAGTGTCAGCGTGAGCGTGAAAATGTTAAAGTTTTTGGTGCAAGTTATTTTTTCCTTTCTAATGTTTTTATCTACCACACTTTTTTATACGCCATATATATATATATATATATATATATATATATATATATATATATATATATATATATATATATATATATATATATATATATATATATATATATATATATATATATATATATATATATATTGTTGCGGATTCGCGCCCGCCGGCGTGCTGACGGCCACGTAACTCGAATCGCGGCACGTCGCCCACCGGACGGACAATCCAGTCGTGACCCTCTCGGACTAACGCCGGGAACCAGTCACGGGTGGACCTTTCGGTCTCACCGCGATCGTGCCAATCGGCCCCCGTGTGGGATAGGGTTGCTCGCCAAATTCGACCTACCTAAGTACCCACACGGAGGGTAGACCGGGCGATCGCACCTCGCCGCAGGTCGACTTCGGACACGGGCCACTTAAGCGACCCGTTCCGTACTATCGGGATAACCGAGCGGTGTTATTCGTTGGCCTCGACGGTTCGATTAATTATCGGGCGTCTTAGCCCACGACCAACCCTTTACGTGAAGCAAGATGGGGATTCAATGAAAGAAATGACGAAGCGAAGCGGGAAAACAGTTCAACAATAAGCACATTTATTTCGCGATGAACGGAAAGCACACATATACAATTCCACCAAAAGCACATGTAAAAGAAGAAGACAAAAAGCAAATGCAACAATGCAGATCTATCCGACTACCGGGCACTCAGCAACACTTATACAATTTTACTTCACAGACGGCGCCGACAACACATATTCCCAAAGCAAAAGAAAAGAGAACCACCCTCCAGGATGAGGGGGGTAGGCGGGCCTGGGGCCGAGACCGTGTCGGGCCTACCCGTCTGATGTTGAGACGCGAAGTGGCGGTGGTGCCTCAACTCCGCGGGCCTCGCGGACAGTGTCTGGTAGGGGGTGGGAAGGGGGCCCCCTTTGTCGCACTATCTCAGCGCGGGGGGAAACAGGAGGGGGTTGCTGATGCTCGGGGAAAGGAGGATTTCACAAAATCTCGGGTCCCGCGACGAGCGTCTCCACCACGACCTCGGTCGCGCCGCCGCCCTCTCTCTCCGCAGTTCCCCGAATCCGATGCGAGCACCCCCTCGTCCGCCTTCGCCGCCGCCGCCTCTCCACAGCTCCGTCCTCTTCACTCCGACTCCGCGAACTCCCAACTGCGAACTGCTAACTGCGAACTGCGAACTGCCAACTGCCAACTGCCAACTGCCAACTGCCAACTGCCAACTGCTAACTGCGAACTGCCAACTGCGAACTGCCCTTCAACTCAACTGAACTCTTTGGCGAGCGCGGCCGCTTTTATAAGCCCCGTGGCTTCGCTCTTTCATCTTTGACCCTCTGCCTCCGACCTTTCACCTCTCTTGCTGGCTCCCCATTGGCCCGAGGAAAAGTGGGCGTGAATGCTTTTTGATCCATGAATTTGCATATAGCGACCGCCCTCCAACGCCCTGGAGGCGGGGCCAAATCGCCCCTCGCTCACCGATTGGACGGAACAAAAGTGGGCGTGAGTCGTTTTTGATCCGTTTTTCTCGGAAAGTCCGCGATGCTTTTGAACACGCTGATCGGTGCGCGCCCTACACGAGTCCAGCATCGGTGCCCACAAGTGGCGCGAGATGACGGTGATGCGATGGTGGCGAGTTGTGACGGTAAAGGTCGTGGCGGTTGTGGTGAAGCGACGTTGTGGTTGGTGGTTGTTATTGTGAAGCGGCATTGTGGTTGGTGGTTGTTGTTGTGATGGCTGTTGAGACGTGGTTGGTGGTGGTAATAATGGCGGCTGGTCCAAAATAAAGATAGTAAAAGAAAAACGGCTATCCTGAAGAGTCGCAGCCCTCATGAATGACATTTATTCCCTCTAGACAATGGGTTTTGGCCTAACTACACATATACTTACCGAGATATCTCACCGAAGGGACCTGAATGGTGGTTTGCGAATTTGGTCAACCACAACAATATGTATATATATATATATGTATATATATATATATATATATATATATATATATATATATATATATATATATATATATATATATATATATATATATACAGTATATATTGGGGCGTATTATGTGATACCGGTCGTCTGTCCGTCCGTCCGTCAGTTCCTGTCCACACTCTAACTCCCAAAGTTTTCAACTGTCACGCTTCATATTTGGTACATAGGTACAGACTGTGGAGACGGTGTATCGTGACATACATTCGCCATCTAAAGTGGTTGCCATGGCAACCAGAATGCTGTTTTCAATGTTGTAGCACAATGCTGTATATACCTTCTTGTTCGGGCGTATATTGTGCTCACTTGCGCTCTTGTTACTGATTACAATATACAAATACATATATTGCTTTAAAATTATTTGGATCAGACTTCACTGCAATGCTTTATAAAAAATATTAATTATTCCACGAGTCTTTTAAAAACGATAAATATATAAACAGGTGAGCATTGGGTGGCTTTGACACCAAGTCTGGTTTTATATGTATGTATCTCTGTTGAAGTGATGGGTCGTAAATGAAAGAACGTACAAACAGGGGAAACATCGTGTAAAATGAAAATGCATATTTTCAGTGAGAGAGCCACTGCCTGAGGCACCGCACAACTATGCAGTGCCAAACACAGATGAGTAGGGCCTGAACTTTGTTCAAGTCAATCACTATATTCAGTGAAAGTGCGAATACTCTTGCCGTGTATGGCTATGGCTTGGAAACGATCAACCAAGCAGCTTATAGAGCGCTCGCCATGTGGCTTAAGCACTCTTGCAAGCACTCCAACGAAACAGTTGTTAAGGAACAGCAGGCTTGGCAAGCGATTAGTAATTGCTGATCGGTCATATATACACCATATGCCTGGAGACGCCCGGAATGTCAAGCAATGTCCGAATTGGACAAATGAAGACTTTTAGCAGTCGGAATTGGTATTGAGGTAAATTAAGAAGGTTACATTTTGAAATTTGGTGAAGATTAAGAGATTTTAGAGGTTATGGCATGTGCAGAAATTAAATAAAGCCTTGAATGCTGAAATCTCTGGGCGTTTAAATGCATTGCAACGTGCCCAGCGATTCGTAGCTACGATGAACAGGAATTCGATAATATGAGTGAGGAAAGTGAAGAAAAAAACAAACTTTATTGTTGAGAAACCGTTGTGGCCTGCTCCAAGTCAAGGCATTGTTGAGCAGGCCAAAAAAAATGGTGAATTAAGACCCCAGTGAGGTGACCCAGGATGAGCCTGGACAAAGGATGCAATTAAATAATGCCGTTAATTATCTTCAAAATGGGTGTTTTAATGAACGCAAACCCCCAATTTTTCACTCGTGCACTTCCTTGGAGTTCCCTGAGTACGCATGCAAAGCTCGGGTCACTAGATTTCATGGTTTTGGAGTTATGGAGGAGATGGACTGACACACTGACATTTATCAGTGTAGATCGATCTTCCGTGTGTACGTCAATGCTGCAACATTTTTACCAATCGAGGTTTGTCATCAAGTCTTCGACAAAATTTTATTCCGACAACATGTGGAACCCGAGAGAATAAAATGTACAATCGTTTTTTAATTGTCGTTTTCGTCAAGTTTCGTTCGAGTACAAAGCTGATGACGATTGTTTTTGTGTTATTTTTTTTTTTCATTTTGAGATGCTTTCTAGTTATTATTGGTATTATTTTTCTGTACAAGCATTCGGTGCCGTTCTCGTTTTCCCAGGTGCAATTATTGGAAGCAGTGGATAGTGGCTGCTAAAGGCAGTCGAAAGGTGTGACGAGGGTGATGTGAATTTCTTTGTTAGTTAGCTGACCTCGGAGTCGTCTCGAGGGCCCAGTTTCAATTTGCAAAGTCTTTAATTCTCATGTGCCAACCTGACGACGACTTGCCCCCCTTCCTTGTAGGTTTTCTCTCATGCCAATATATTTATCCACCTGTACTTACTTTAATACGTTTTTTTTTTTCTAGGGACATGCCATTTGCAGTTTATGATTCAATTCCCAGCTGCTTGGGTTGCAGGTTTATACATTATTCTAAAGGTTCAAGTTTTGGCTCCTGTCGAGTCGTCATCCTTTCGAGTCTCGTCGGGAGTCATAAAAGAAAATTGTGCTCATGGCTGAGTCTTCCACTCAAGCACCACAAGCGTGCTATTTATGCAGAAAAAATACCATGAGCTTGTGTTTCGAGGATATCGAGCAATACGCCCGACCATATCTTGCCTTTTTCATACATCTCCATTTGTTTATCATAATTTAAGTCCCATATGTCATCATGGGCACAATGATGATGAGCTATGCACAGGAGAGCCAAGATATTTTCAATTTTTGAGGTCGTGTTAACCCACAATCATACCATTATGTGATGTTTATCGTCTGGCTCAAGTACAAAATGTACCTCGTGGTTATAATCCATTTCGAGCACAAGCTCCTTTGGAAATCTCATCGGTAGCTCCATTGCCAATGATGTGGCAAGAACACGCAGAGGTTGAGACGCAAAAAGCAGCACAGGCAGTTATAATGAAAGCTGACGGACAGTGCCAAGAGAGAGCGAGAGAGAGAAACGCACACACACTGAGAAAGTACACAAAGAGACTGAGACAAATGCACCTGTGTTTTTGGAGGGATAGGGAGCTGAACGAGGTGATGATGCAGGCTATGTGGAATAACCCATGGGAGGTGTGGGCAGGAAGGACGCATGCAAGAGTTGCATAGAACCATCGTCTCTGAAGGAGACAAATGGTATTCGCTCAGTGAGCCTTTGGGTCTCCTTGGGCTGGTAAAAGAACCAGGGATTCTGGCTTAGATGCCTGAATCACTCTTATTCCTAAGATTTTGTCATCATTCCTGGTAGCATTGCTGCTCTCTGAAATTTAGAGGACACATATGTATACAATGGACACTCGGACAATTCTAAGAGCATGATTACTCGATGGCATCCTGGAGTTGCAATTTTTTTTTTGTTTGCTCGTTATGAACGTGCAGGGTATGCTTTTTACATACCATATGTAGTTTCATTAATCTGCCGATCCAAAGGTTTGATCGATGTGATCTTGTGAAAATTGAGCATTAAGTTGTCAGCAAATCTTTATGCAAAGAAGTTTCCAGCTCCAAAGACATCCACCAATTGCATGGTGGGCGGATATGGCTTAAGCTCACACCACATGTTCTAAAATACCTAAAATGGATCGCTGAACTTGAGCATGGACCCCAGATGAAGATGACCCCAGTCATATGTGACCAACTCGCAAAGACATTCCCCAGTGCAAGACTGATGATGGAGGATCGATAGATTAAGGTCGGCCAAATAGCAGCGTTTTCACCATCATCCACGAGCACTTGAGCACGTCCAAGGTCTCACCCACGATCGACAGCAATCAATCCATCCATCCATCCATCCATCCATTTTGACCATACTCTGTGCAGAGCGTTGGTGCTACCTAAGCAGTCTCCTGGGGTATTGGACACAATCCTGGATGGGACACCACTCCGACGCAGGATACCAACAAGCTGGTACTCATTTTGCTGACCTCGGAAGAATGATAGGCAGAGTCAACCCCGCCTGGTATTAATTCAACATCCGAGCAGGATTTGAACTCAGGATCCCAAGCCCACCACCCTAACCATTAAGCCACCACCAGGCATATCGACAGCAATAGCCGACATCATGCCATGGGCTTCTCAAAATTTTCAACACAGATTCAGCCAACTTCAGTCATGAGAAGTTTCTGCAGTTTTTTTCAATGTGTGAGTTACTTATGAGGCTGATATTACAGCTGGTAATATGCTATGAATCATGATAGGCCTTTGTATGTATTGTAATTGTGATTGTGATTGTAATCTAAGATGTGATTGTAATTTTCATGTTTGGCACAGTGTCGGTGTGGATGCTGATGTGTTCATTGTGGTGTTGAAATGCCTTCCATTAAGTGGTGATGATGTAATTTGAAGGTGAACCCTTGTGAAAGTGAAGTCTTGGTCAACCCCTGCGAGTACGTGCTGTTTGAACATGAATTGGACCGTGAGAACATCTATTAATTATTACTTACTATTGGAACTTGATGACATCTATTAATTAATTACCTCTAATTACAGACTATTAGAACATACTGTACCTTTTAGACACGTATACATTTTGAGCCCTTCCACATGTTAGACCCCTTCGACCTTTTAAACCACCCTTTTAGACCATTTTATAGCTTTGATACCATTTGGACCTTTTAAAACACTTCAAAGCCTTTAAACATTTACACCATTTAGACCACTTAGACCCCTGTTATTCATTGCATGGCAGGCGAGCCACTGGCGGCCCCTCGTGGCCTAAAGTGCGGCCCCTGATTTGCGACCGATAATACACAATTGGGAAACCACCCCATCATATTCTGCCATAAATGTTATCAAATTGACCTAATGGTTTCAAATGAGTGTTGCAATGTGAAGCACACAAACAATTCTGCTTGCATCCCAGTTAACCACAACAAACAAGAGTATGTGGAGGCAGGGACTAGTCGCAGCCATGATGTAGCGGCTCTCACACTGATGGAATATCGGCAAAAGTGGCCCCCCTCTAAATAAATAGTAAATATTACCGACTTCGACCCTTTAGACCTTTTAGAACCCTTAGACCCTTTCAGACCTTATAAGACCCTTCAGACCCACAATACCCTTTAGACCTCGAAGAACCTCAAGACCCCTCTAAAACCACAACTACCCTTTAGACCCTAAATACCCTTTAGACCCTTTATACCTTTATAACCCTTGAGACACTTTACATCCCTAAGACCATGAAGACCCCCTTCAACTCTTAAGACCCCTAACACCCATTTAAGACTATTTAGACCCTGAACACCCTTTATAACCATAAGACCCTGAAGACCTTGTAGACACTACAGACCCCGATTATAATCCTTAGTCTCCTAAAACCCAGTTCGACTTTCCATTAGACTTCTGCAATAACACTTGGGGATCACCAGTCATGATCAAAAGGCCCCACATTGGTAAACCACCTCAGTGCCAAGCGAAGAGGGTGCAAAATATAATGAATTAATTTAATTTTCTCTTTCTGTTTATTTTTCAGGTTCTGCTCATCTTGGTTCGTGGCATCGGAAAAAAGTCCCACATGGAATAGAAAAAGTCCCAAGTGGCAAGGAGAAAACGGTGTCCATGACAACAATTTCACCCCATTATCATCAAATGAGGTTTTTTTGTGATTTTCTTCTTGCCAAACGTCAGGAATTTTTCAAGATATCAGATAGAAACTTACACAGATTATTTGTATGCATGTGCCGTGTACATGTATACAATCTGGTCAAAGTTAGTCAAGGGTCAAGGACAAAGCCATCCAAAACAACTATTAGGTGTGTTGAAAGTTAGTCAAAACAACTATTAGGTGGTTGAAAACTTGATGTTGGCTTAGTGGTTAGGGTGGTGGCTTGGGATCCTAGGGTCCTGAGTTCAAGCCCTGTTGGCTGCTGAATTAACACTAGGCGGTTGACTCAGCCTGTCATCCTTCTGAGGTTGGTGAAATGGGTACCAGTGTTGCAGCCAAAAGGCTGCACAGGAAGGGAAGGGGGATATTGATGGATTTACTAAATTTGGTATTGGTGTGGTGCACGCATGATGGGCTGAATAGCCTCCTCCTGTGCAAAAATTTCCTTGTAATTCCTTGTAGGTGGAAATTAGAAAATGTATCAACCAAATTTGTTATGCACAACATTCCATCATGTAAAACACTTGATCGGTCAAATTTTCCGAATTACCAAATTGCTGTTTCCATGGCAACTATTGTTTATTTGGATTTCACAAGTATCATGCAATGCACCACATCTTTCTCATTTGTCTGTTTGTTACGTGGTGAAAGTATTATATATATATATATATATATGTTGATCTGTAGCATCTGTTTGTCTGTCTACAGTTTTGAAGCAATCATTCTGAATTTTTATTTGTACTTGTAGGTGACTGGTCAAAGACAGCAATGCACATTTTTGGTCAGGATCCGGATGCAGATCTGGATCCTATAATTTTTTGAAGTGATTCTTCACCATTGAGTGATTGGACTAAAACAATATACAACACGATATCTCAAAAAGTAATGTACAGATTCAGACGAAACCTGGTGAACAGATTGGGTTTGTAACAAGGACAAATTGATTTAATTTTGGTGAAGATCCAGATTGGAATCTTGATACTCTAATTTTTAAAGTGATTCTTCATCATTGAAATGGCCAAAATATCTACTGTATAGCACGATATTTCAAAAACTTGTGGACGGGTTCTGACAAAACTTGGTGGATGATTTAGGTTAAGGTCCGGATGCAGACCTTTGGTGGTGGAGGAAATAAAGAGGCCAAAAAACAGAAGATCAACGCAACTAATTCCAAGTTTCTGCTTGGTGTTGGCTTAATAGTCAGGTTGGTGGGCTTGGGATCCTTGAGTCCTGAGTTCAAATCCTCCTTGGCTGTTGAATTAATACCAGGTGGGGTTGACTCAGGCTGTCATCCTTCTGAGGTTGGCAAAATGAGTACCAGCTTGCTGGTATTCTGCATCAGAGTGGTGACCTGTCCAGGATTGTGCCCAATAGCTCAGGAGACTGCTTCGGCAGGATGGAAGGATGGATGCAATTACAAACTTCAGCTGACATGTTTATTTAATTTTTTTCTGGTCAATAACAAAAATGAAATTATGTGTAACCTAAATATTCCCATCAAATGATGCTTCAGTTTGTATTAAAAAAGTGGGGATAAACCCCAATTTCATACACCCCCCCCCCTATGTTTTCTTATTAATGCGCTTTAACCTTCTTTCTTATGCAGCACGTGCCTTTGCATAGCATCATTTGCTGGAGGGGAATGGTAGAGTGTAGGCAATGACATTGCCACTAATGCATTGTCCCCTATAGATTACAGCAGCAATTTGTAATTTGTCCAGGGTGCCGGCGATAGCTCACTCATTTTTTCGTGAATGACACCATGGGATCTTTTACATACGCCAACTAATTCTGGCAGATGGTACACCCAGTTTATCGTCCATCCGAGGGACAGCTCACGCATTGATGAATCGCTCCGCATGTGGAACATCAGGATGACAGTCTAAAGTGGTAAATGACAGTTTATAGCTGGGTCGGGATTCAACCCCAAGCTAGACGTCTTAGAGGGGAGTGTGTGCTATAACCTGTTGCCAATTCAATGTGCAGAGTTTATATTCGTACATTTATTGCTTCTGCAATTACTGTGAAAAGTCTCCTCTTGCGTGATTTTCCGCTTTTTTTCAAATTGAAGCAGCCTGACTGTCACTCACGTGGTAACTTGTGATGAACCCACTGGGGTACTGAAACCAGCTACGTATCCATGCAGTTGAATGAACAAGGGATCACCACCACCGACAAGAGTTTGCACCCAACCATCACTGACAAGATGTTGGTCTCAACCTTCGAGATGCCATGGGAATCCTGCTGATTGGTTATGTGCCCCACAAAACTGCTATCGCAAGTAACAATGATACCAACCTCATGTAAAAATTGCGGCAGACAGTCAATGACATACGCTGAGGTGTATCTACAAAAATGTACCTGTCAACAAGGACCATGTTGCATATGCAGCCACTCATGACTGCAGCCTCAAGAAGCTGATCAGTGCAGCATTACAACAGACCTGACCAAGACGTAGCTAAAGGAGAAACCTGAAAACTTTGATATTATCTCGTTCCAGAAACAGGTCTTTCCCTTCTGTGCACATGGGGTCTTCCACCTAAACAGAATCATCTGAGCTTCAGCTTCTTGGTCTGGACATCTCCTCTAACCTCCGTTGGGATAAGTGCATTTCTGGTATTGCTAAGAGTGCTTCCACACGAGTTGGTTGGCTTTATCGAGCACAGAGGTATTTACCTCCTGATGCTGTTTTGTACCTGTATAAGATGGCAGGCGCCAGCCTGCCACTTATATTTACCTGATAGGCTCCAGAAACGCAGAGTTAACCTGGTTGGTGCGGAGATGGGTTCAACTTTTCAACCGCTCTCTCACCGTAGGTCAGTTTCCACACTTAATCTGTTCTACAGATATTTTCGTGGCAAATGTTCTGCTGGACTTTCTAACTTGGTTCCTCCTGTTTGAATGTTTGGACCCAAGACTCGGTTTACCATCTCTGCACACCCATGTACAATCGCTGATCCAAAGTGCAGAACGAAAGGCTATGCAGATACATTTATCCCTCATACAAATCGTCTCGCTTTGGAATTCACTACCTATAACGTGCTTCCTATTATCCTACAATTTACCCAGCTTTAAAAGAAATGTCAATTCCTACTTCCTACATCTTTGAGGCCAAATCATATTTCACATGACTTCTGCTACTTCCTGTGTCTTGGATGTTTTTTGTTATTTTTCTTTCTTTTATCTTGTTTTGCTTTATCCTTATATAACCTTTCCTTAACCCCTTACCTAGAGTGGCTGTATGCCTTGTTTGGGGCGATTTCCATTAAAAAAATAATTGTACTAACATAGACAGTTTGAAGGACGAATTTATAAAGGTCATGATAATAGTGACTGTTGTGAGATTTTTCTGGATCTATAACACTGGTCAACAACAAATTTGTTGTCTGCATTTTTTAAGCTGATTTAGGACGAATCTGATGCGCTGAATCCAAAACTCACATTAGTTTTGTTCAATCAGGTCAAGTTTTTGAGATATGGCCACATGTCGTTTTTTACATTTTTGTTCACATGTACGCATGTGTGGAGCATTTTAGAAGAAGTTGGTGGGGGTAAAATGTCATGTCAAATAATTGTTTTGATTGGAAATAATTATTTTAATGACAAGAAGTATTCAGGTACGATAGTTCTGGGTGATTATGTCGAAAAGGGATCAGTTTGAAGTCATAAAACCTCAAAATCTTCCAAAAATTGGTGAGGCAAAGCATAAAGTTCGTGGATCAAAACTAAAGTTAATGGGGCAGATTTTGTAATAATGTGATACAAAAAAGTTGTATTTCTTGAAATAACGAACTCTGAAGAATGTACAATACCTACATGCGCCAATTTATGACATGCGCTTCTGCTCAAGCTTGGAGTGCCACAGTACGAACCCAAAGATTGGAGACTGTTCATTGACAGCAGCAAGCGATCACTGAAATGTGTTCTGCTACACAACGGCAACCAGTTTGCCTCTGTACCCATCGCTCACTCGACTACACTGAAGGAGAAGTATGAAGCGGTGAAGTACGTGCTGGAGAAAATTGGTTATGATCAGCATAAGTGGTTTATTTGTGTTGACCTGAAGATGGTGAACTTTTTGTTGGGACAACAGTCTGGCTTCACCAAGTACCCATGTTTTCTGTGCATGTGGGATAGTAGGGACCGTGCTCAGCATTACACGAAGAAGGACTGGCCTGTGCGGGAGGAATTGGTGCCATGCAAAGAAAGGAACGTCATCAACGACCCTCTGGTGGACAGAGACAGAATACTCTTCCCACCGCTGCACATCAAGCTCGGCTTAATCAAGCAGTTCACCAAGGCTCTGGACAAAGATGGTGACTGCTTCACTTACTTGTGCCAGGCTTTTCCAGGATTGACCATGGAGAAGTTGAAAGTTGGCATCTTTGATGGTCCTCAGATCCGTCAGCTCATCAGAGATCCAGAGTTCAAAAACTCAATGAACGAAGTGGAACTGGAAGCGTGGAAGACATTTGTTTTGGTAGTGAAGAACTTTCTTGGCAACAATAAGGCCAGAAACTACGCAGAACTTGTCAACAACATGCTGACTGCTTTCAGAAACCTGGGCTGCAACATGAGCATCAAGATGCACTACCTATTTTCACATATGAACCGGTTTCCTGAGAACCTGGGTTCAATGAGTGACGAGCAGGGGGAGAGATTCCATCAGGACATGAAGGAGACGGAGACCAGGTATCAGGGTCGCTGGGACGCAGTCATGATGGCTGACTACTGTTGGAATCTGAAGAGAGACCTCCCTGCCGCTGAACATTCCAGGAGTTCGAAGAAACGGAAGTTCAAGCCCTGAAGTTTGAACAGTGGTGACGCAACATGCAATTTACTTGTACTTACCTTTATCAATGCCCACCATTCAGATGACAGTAATCGATGTTTCTATCATGTAATCAATAAATGTTGTTGGCAAAACATTTTTTTTTTCTTAAAAACATGTTTAGGATGATATGTGTTGACAAAAATCAGCTGATAATGCCACAAAAATGTAATTGATTTTGTCACAAGATCTGATTTTTTCAAATCAACTTAGCACAAAAACCTGACCTGATGGAGAGAAACGGATGCCATTTCCTGATTCAGCAGTGCCAGAATACCCTAATTCACTTGTAGAAATCTAGACAACATTCAGAAAGTAAAAAATTGTTGACCAGTGTAATAGAGGCTCATGGAAGAGCCAGAGTAGAATAAAAGGGAAAAAATGGAAAGGGGTAAACACCAACAGCAGGGTAGAAGTGAGTGGGAGTGACATCAAGGGGAGAACAAGAAGGACACATGGGGGTAAACAAACTGAATGAAACAACACGAATGGGGATGAAACAGAAAAGGAACAAACAAACCAACAACTAACAAACGAAAATGGGCGAGGGAAAGGGGGGGAAAAAATCACAATAACTTGATAAAAAAGGAGTGCTTGCTTGGGAGTGGTGTAAATTTGGGGAGAGGAGATCATGAGCATGGAATGACCTGAGGCATCTCCCTATGAGAGCTTTGAAATGTCGCTCATATATTTAGAGGTGTTTGAAAGGTGAAATCTTTTTGGTCTTCAATGGTGTTAGCTGATTGTGATCCAGTTCTAATCTGTATTATCTGCACATGATGTCAGCATTGGGATCACCAATCCAATGTGGTCTGCTTAAAACTAGTAGTGTTGCCTCTGCTCCGCAATTGTCTCGGTTCCAGATACTACATTAAAGCTCAATGCAATCAGCACTGCCTTATCGGATACGTTCGTTTGTCAATAATGTGGGAAATCTAATAAAATGGCTGCCACCTCATCGACCGTGCTCAACCTGCCCATTAACCTACTGCAAATGACCACCGTGTAAAAACCACCATGGCTATAACAGTCTGATACAAGCGAGCAGTGGGTAGACAGACAAACATAAAGTGACCACGGTATTTCAGGAGGGGGTTATAGGAAATATTTGATGAGATTACTTATTATTTTGCATAACACTCCAAATGGGCCGAGGTTCAAAGGGGAATTTTTTTTTTAATACTGTAAGGAATTGCAAAGGCGGCAGTGAGTTTATCTTTAATAGCAATTGCTGAATATTTAAGACATCAGGCTATAACTCGATCATTTTCATATTGGGTGCCTTGTACAGGAAGTTTCATCGCAACTGATGAAAGCCGCATTCAAGAGGTTTGATTATGTGTGTGTGTGTGTGTGTGTGTGTGTGTGTGTGTGTGTGTGTGTGTGTGTGTGTGTGTGTGTGTGTGTGTGTGTGTGTGTGTGTGTGTGTGTGTGTGTGTGTGTGTGTGTGTGTGTGTGTGTGTGTGTGTGTGTGTGTGCGCGCGTGCGTGCTTTGAGCAATAAGCAAGAGCATACCCAGTCTCTTTCGAGTACAACCTTATGGCTGCTGGTTGCATCATTGGTTTGGGATGTGGCTCTGCCACTGATGTAGTGTCCCTATTACCAGTAGACCGGTACTCATTTTGCCAACCTCGGAAGGATGACGGGCTGAGTCAACCCCACCAGGTATTAATCCAGTGGCCAACGGGGCTTGAACACAGGACCCTAGGATCCCAAGTCGGCCACCCTAACCACGAAGTCAACACCAGGCTAGCATACCCAGTCTCAGGTAATGTTTCACCCACCTCTCAGCTGGCTTCCTCAGGCCAATCTATTGTGCCAAAGAAGGACTATATACAATGCAGGTTGCAATGCAGACTTCTTGCTCTGGAGGCCAATTTTGAAATATGGCTTTCCCAAGAAAGATTGTGGCTGACAGTGAGACCCAGGAATTTGAGTGACTGAAAACTTCCTCAGGAGGATTGTTAAGAAAGTAGATTGGAGGGTTTGCCAAACATTCCTTTTGGAGAGAGACAGAGAGAGACAGAGACAGAGACAGAGACGGAGACAGGATTGAAAGATATTCCAAGTGTTTGACCAGCTTGTGATTTTTTTCAAGGTC
The DNA here is from genome assembly GCF_056783735.1 of Eptatretus burgeri. Taxonomy (NCBI): domain Eukaryota; kingdom Metazoa; phylum Chordata; class Myxini; order Myxiniformes; family Myxinidae; genus Eptatretus; species Eptatretus burgeri. Next base: position 41,521,222 of record NC_140975.1, read on the forward strand.
TTAAGAAAGGGAAGACGCTGCAGCCTGCCAAGCTAAAGGATGAGGGACGTCACGGTAGGGGGTGGAGTCAGCAAATGCATAAAGTGGATTTTGCAGATAGCCAGAAAGATCGTTGATGAATATCATGGAGTACTAGAGTACTCCATATAGAGGGATGATACAGGAAAAAATGGCTGCCCATTCAAATGTGTATGCAATGACACACTTCTGAACTACTATAGAGTGAAGTCATAAGTATTTAAAAGCCATAACTTTTATTCTCAAAGGTTTTTTTTTGAACTACCAAGAATTGCAAAGATGCCAGAATACATCGCTAAAGTTGCACAATGGGAGATCGCTAAAACGTCAATTTGGACTTCTTCTTGTTATTATTAACCTCCGCCATCGAAGATGGATGGAGGTTACTGTTTTCACCCCTGTCTGTTTGTTTGTTTGTTTGTTTGTGAACAGTATTACGGAAAAACTCCTGGATGGATTTCGACGAAACCTAGTGGGGGTTTAGGTATGGTCCAAGGATCATGACCTGGTCCAAAATCCAATATGGCCGCTATGGCGGCCATTTTGAAAAAATATTTGAATTTTTGTTTTTGCATTTCTACATGTTTTAAGTGATTTCCAACCAAAAAAAAAAAATTTGTTCGAGAAAAAAAAACAAAATTTTGCAACTTTTTTTCCAAAAAATTTCGATTTTATTTGAAAAATATTTGAATTTTTGTTTTTGCATTTCTACATGTTTTATGTGATTTCCAACCCCCAAAAAAATTTGTTAGAAAAAAAAACAAAATTTTGCAACTTTTTTCCAAAAAATTTCGATTTTATTTGAAAAATATTTGAATTTTTTTTTGCATTTCTACATGTTTTAAGTGATTTCCAACCCCCCCCCCAAAAAAAAAAAATTGTTAGAGAAAACCAAAACAAATTTTGCACCTTTTTTTTCCAAAAAAAAAATCGATTTTCTTTTTTTGGCATTTCTACATGCGCGTCGATCTAGTTTAGTTTATTCAATCGTGGTTCAGTAGAGTCTGATCCGTTTTGACCAACAATGAAAAGGATATCAGGTTCACTTAAGTGACCCAGCAGTATTGGCGGCGGAGGTTTTGCACTCTACCGAGTGCTCCCCCTCTAGTTCTTCTTCTTCTTATTCTTTGTCTTCCTACCCTCTCAAAACAATGTAAAACTGTAGCCCAACCTACATCAATAACTACTGAAGCCATGATGGTGATTCCATCATGAGGAAGTTACTTTGTCTCTGGGCTAGTGCATGCAACCCAAAATTTAAAAAAACATAAAACATTAATCGTTTTATTCGGATAGGAAATCGAACGTAAATGTGGATTCAACCAAACTGGGATTGTGGGAGGGGGGAAAATGGACAGAACCATTCCAAAAGCGATACATATCCAAACCATCCCCAAAATTAACTGAAACAAACATTAAAACAATTTACTAACATAGATAGACCTCCTTTTAAGTAACGATCCCAATATGGTGGAGGAGGTGGAGGTTGCGGAGCATTGAGGAGCAAGTGACCATAACATTGTGTGTGCAAAGATTCTGTTGAGGGATAGAGTTCAGGATAGTAGGGAAAGGCTTTTAGATTTCAGGAAGGCAAACCTTGAGGGAATGAGGAGAGAATTGGGTGATGTCGTTTGGGAGACTCTAACAACAGGACAATCGGCATCAGAGAAATGGGAAACCTTTAAGGACCAAATGTGTAGAGTGCAGAGTGAGTACATTTCAATGAGGTGTAAAACTCGAAGCAGAAAGAGACCAGGGTAGTTGAGTGGTGAGATAAGGAATGCTATTGAGAAGAAGCAGAAGGCATTTATTAGGTTTAAAATAACAGGACTGGAGTTAGATTTATATCACTGTCGGAGTAAACAGAGGCCAGTTAAGAAAATAACTCGGCAAGCCAAAAGAGAGTATGAGAAGGACATGGCTAAGAATATTGAACATAATAGCAAGGCTTTCTTTAAATACATCAGGGGAAAATAACAGGTTAGGACCAGTATGGGCCCATTGAAGAATAGCACCGGGAGAGTGGTTCGTGATGAAAGTGAGATGGCAGGCTTATTAAACAGGTATTTTTCTTCAACTTTGACAAAAGAACAGTCTGGAGAATTGCCAATAGCTGGGAGTTTCTATCAAGGAGGTGAAGAAGGGCTTTTACAGAAGATCCAGGTTGGAGTGGAGGAAGTAAAAGAACAGCTGGAAAATCTAAGAGAAGATAAGGCTCCGAGTCCAGATAATATGCATCTGAGAGTATTGATGGAGGTGGTTGAGCAGGTAAGCGAGATGTGAACGGATCTTTTCAATTGTTCCCTGGAGTCAGGACAGGCACCGGAGGAGTGGACAGTAGCAAATGTAACACCATTATTTAAGAAAGGATCCAGAGAAGAATTGGGGAACTATAGACCTGTTAGTTTGATTTCAGTTGTGGGGAAGGTGTTGGAGACATTAATTAAGGACCAGATGGGGAACCATTTAAACAAATACAAACTAATTAAAGGTAGTCAGCATGAGTTTACCAAAGGTAGTTCCTGTTTTACAAATCTTTTGTTGTTCCATGAAGCAGTGTCTGATTGGGTGGATGATGGAAAGGTAGTGGGCATAGTATATCTAGACTTTAAGGAGGAATTTTATAAGGTACCACATCGGAGGTTGTTAGTCAAAGTGAGGGCTTGTGGAGTGGCTGGTCAGGTGGCTAATTGGATTGCAAACTGGCAAGTGATAGTAAGCAAAGAGTGGCTGTGAGAGGGAAGATGTCTTGCTGGCAGGATGTAAGTAGTGGGGTACCTCAGGGATCAGTACTCGCACCATTACTATTCATTATTTACATCAATGATTTGGATAATGAGGTAAAGAGTAAGCTTTCCAAATGTGCAGATGACACAAAGCTTGGAGGTAAAGTGGATAACAGAGGGGGTGGTGAACAGATTCAGTAAAGTATTGATACTTGTATGGATTGGGCAAAAGGTTGGCAGATGGAATTTAACCTGAGCAAGTGTATGGTGTTTGGGATGGGAAAGAACAATGAAAATAGAGATTACAGGTTGCAAGGGGTAATTTTGGAGCGTGTCACACAGGAGAAAGATCTGGGGGTGGTAATTTTTACGGGAGGTAAGCAGGCAGCACAATGCCAAGCAGCTATAGGTAAAGCAAATAGGGTTTTAGGTTGTATTCGGAGGGGGATCAATTATAAATCAAAAGAGCTGGTGTTAACATTGTACAAGAGTTTAGTGAGGGCCACATCTATAATATTGTGTGCAGTTTTGGCCAACACAGTTCCGGAAGGACATCGATGCCATCGAGAGGGTTCAGCGTCGGGCTACTAGATTGATTCCAGGCCTAGCTCGACTCAGCTATGAGGAGCAGTTGAAGGAGACGGTTTTATTCACTAGAAAGGAGGTGGTTATGAGAAGATATGATAGAGATGTTTAAGATAATAAAAGGTAGAGATAAAATAAGTGCAGATGAATTAGTCAACAGAGTAGACAGTGATTGACTATGGGCCATAGCCTGAGAATAAAGAAGAGGAGAGTTAAGACGGTAGTAAGGTAGGGGACTCCACTCAGAGAGTAGTTAATGCATGGAATGGTCTCCCTGGAAAGGTAGTGGCAGCAGAAACAGGAGATATGTTTAAATTAGAATTAGATAGGGACCTGGAAGTTATGGAGATAGAGGGGTATGGGGATGTTGATAAGACTTTTCGGTAGTTTGAGCATTGATGGGTGATTGTGTGCATGTGTACAGAGTGCTGTTGGTGGGGGGCTTGTCAAGGGGTGTTGTGTGGCTGATGTTGCATGTTTTTAACCAAGCCCATGCCCCCTCCCCTGAGGTGAAGAAGAGAAAGAAGAAAAAAATACAAAAATATAAATTAAAAATATATATAATTTTTTTATTCATTCATTAATTAAATTTTTCTTTGCATTTTCTTCCTTGGATCTTGTGTAGATAAATTAGTATGGTGTTCGCACAGACATGATGGGCTGAATGGCCTCCACCTGTGTTAGATTCTATTGGCATGATCTCCTGGCTCGATTGGCACACAACTGGTACAGTGTCAAATCGATGAGGTCATGTTGATGTTGGAGGACAGCTAGTAGGTATTCTCGTCTCAGCCTTGCCGGATCCTCCATCTCTCGGATGACATGGACATCTGCTCACCATGGAGTCTGGAATACCGACGGCTTCCTCCTGTGAAGCCCATTTTTATATACCAATTCCCCTAAACGCTGCCAATACGCCATTATACGGTAGCTGTAAGTTAGAAACACGTTCATTAAGTTCTGTGGTCGTCCGGAAGACGTCAAATACGTCAATATGCGTTGGAGATATGTTACTCAGAGGTTAGAAATAAGTTTCGGGTACGCTAGATATTACCTCGACGTATTTCGACTTATGAGTAACTTACAAGTAACGTGTGTCAACGATCGCATAACGTGCCTACAACTTATAGCCAGCGTATGCGGAACGTGTGAGTCATATGCTGACATACGTGGAAAAATTTTGAGCATGCTTAAAATTTCTCGACGAGCTCGGTGTACTACGACATATGCCAGCGTGCTTCAGCGTGCTCTTAACGTATACAAAACTTACCCATAACGAATTCGACGTGTGCCAGCGTATTCGCCAAATTTTTCATACGTCAGCATACGCTGGCTAAAACGTCAAGGTGTGACAGCGGCTTAAACAGAGTATCTCAAAAAGTTTTGGACGGATTTGGATTAAAGTTGGTGCCAAGTGCGATTTCCTTTCTTATTGGGCCATAATTGAGTCATTGTTCATTGCTTGTTGTTGAGCCACATGGGTCAAGAAGACTCCCAAGTTGAGAGGACAGACACATGAGACCTTTGCATATTTTCCTGGGCCATAAAAGCCAAAGACCTTTTGTTTATTGAGCCACAAGGGCCATTTGCTGTTTATTGTGGGCCATGAAGGATGAAGACTCAACTTTGTTGAGAGGCCACATGGGCCTTTTTGTGAAATTTTGTGGGTCCTCAAGGCCACGAAGAACTCCTGTAAGGAGAGTCTCTTTGGGCCGTATGGGAAAGCACCGGGTGCTGAGAAGGCCCTGCAGTCACCAAAAGAACTTGTGGTGGGATCCTGGGCCCTGATAGACAGTATTGGGTAAGGGTCTGACACCAGGTGGGATGGGCCAGGAACTCAAAGACTTTGTAGACACTATAGAGAAAGAAGAAGGGGCCTTGCTGGTGCATCCATCCCCTTTCCCAACCAAATGTTATTACCATGTGAAGCGAAGAGCAAGGTTAAGCAATTTGTTCATGACTGTCTGTTTGTCTGTCTGTCATAAATTTATGATCATCAGTTTATGATCGAGGAACAACTTATTTCAATCAAATGTTGCATTTTGAATACAAAATGTAACATGATTAGGAAGTCAAGTTCACTATTTTACACTACTTTGGCTTTGAATTTGTCCTGACCACGCATGCACAAGGTGGGGTGAGATACTATTTTCACTCTGTTTGCCTGCCTTGCAGTCAAACAAATTTGAGAATCATTCCAAACAGTAAACTTACTGTTTTTAAGGATGTCATGAAGGACACATAGAATGGGCACAAATAACAAATGTAGCATGTTAGATAGGGTAATGTAATAGGTCAGGCCAGGAGGTCAGGTCAAGTATGGCAGCGTGCGGTGGAGCAGCGTATTGCTGCATCAACTTTCTGCCGGTACTCCAGGGGCTTCTGTCTGGCCATCCCCCAGGCAGATGCCTAACCCATCCCCATCTCCTTGAGATTCCGATCAACCTGCTGCAACCACGAGGCACATGGTCAGCCTGTTGGCCTCTCCCACTCACGAGGCTCCCTCGCTGAGCGAATCTGGTGAGCAGGATCAGCATCAGAAAAACAAGTCGCATGTCCTTACAGCTGTAGCTGATGCTCCCGGACTATACAGGTACCAAATCTCATCTGAGTCTCTCTCAGACCGAATGAGTTAAGCCTCCGTCTCAGATTGTTGGTCAGAGTCCAAGTCTCACATCCTAAGAGCAAGATTGGAAGCACCAATGACTTAAAGATTTGGACTTTTGGCCTCCTGCATAGGTTCCGACAGCACCGCACCTCATGATCCAGTGAATCCATGACTCGCCAGGCCCAACCCAGAAGGCTGATCGCCCTCTGGCTCACCACTTGCAGACGTGAAAATCACTGCGAAGGTAAGTGAATCTCTCCATGATCTCAACATCCTCACCACAAACAGGTACAGACATGATAGCAGCATCCAAGATGTCATTGAAAATCTGGATCTTATATTTGACCCAGGAAACCCGTAATCCCAGTGGCTATGACACCTCATTCAGTACCTCAAGGGCCCCCAAAAAGATATCCAGTCTCCGCAAAGACGACTGCATCATCTGCGAAATCATGGTCAGAGATCTTGACATTCCCAAACGATGCACCGCAACTTGATCTCTCCACCATCCTCTGCAGAATCCAGTCTATACAAGTGCTGAAAAGTATGGGGGCCAGTACACACCCCTGACAAACTCCAGTAACAACTGGAAATAAGTCAGAGTTGGTAACACCACATCTCACAGCACTCTCAGTTCCAGAGTATAGTTCAGACATCAGATTGATCAGTTTTGGTGGCACCCCACGAAGATGAAAAATCCTCCAGAGGGAATCCTGATTCACTGAATCGAACGCTTTGCAGAGATCAACATCGGCTGCAAGTAGCCTCTGCTGAAACTCTCGTCTCCGTTCGGTGAGGACCCGAAGAGCAAGGATACAGTCAATCATTGACCTCTTTGGCGTAAGATGTAATAGACTGGGTGAAACAGTGGTAAAATGTGGAATTCATTTATTTATACTCGTTTAAACCTTCATTCAAATTGAATTATATACTTTAACTTTGGAGAACACAAATTGCCTTCATCATAATTCCAAGAACCATGCTATATATGAATATACAGCAAAAGAGGGCATGGAATTTGAGAAGATGCAGTGTCGGGGTGAGGAAGAGGCCACCGATATGGCTATATATGAAGCTGATTGAAGTTGGATTCTCTGGTGATCAATAAAGCCTCCATCTCCTAAACTGCAACTCAACATCGTGTTATTACAGTGTTTAAGGGTGACGTATAAGACTGCTTCAACAGCACTAAACTTCCAGATTTTTTTCAATGATCTTTAAAATTATTATTGTATTATTATTTATGTATATACCTGAACACTGCATGGGGAATCGTATTCTATGAACTCTCTGGTTGTTATCTATCTATAATTCCAGGTGTGTGTGTGTGTGTGTGTGTGTGTGTGTGTGTGTGTGTGTGTGTGTGTGTGTGTGTGTGTGTGTGTGTGTGTGTGTGTGTGTGTGTGTGTCTGCGACTGCTGTTTCTCGACAACCACTGGTCTGATCTAATTGAAACTTGCCAGGTATATTGCTGGGGCCCTGTGGATGTGCCTTTTCAAGGTTTGATATTGATCGGACAAGTGCTTCCCAAGTTATGGCCATTTATTTACCAACCAATGACAGGACACGTTGCTGCGTAGGCGTGGCCAATGGGGAAGAGAACCTCAGCCGCGTTCCCCATTACGGGTTACAACGTACGGACTTCCGGAAAGTGATGACTTCATGTATTCTAATAATTTCTCGATTTCTTATGCGCATTTATGGATAAACACAATGCCCCAATCGAGTTGTCGTTTACGAGAGCGAAGGAACAGACTGTGTGGTTGTTTGAAAGTTTTGGGGTTTTTTCACACCTACGTTTTTTTTTTCTCTCTCTCTCTTCTCTTCTCTTTGTGTTTTTTCCCTGCGATGACATTGCGAAAAGGCAAAATACGTTGGCGCTAATTGAATAATTGGCCATTAAAACTAAATTGCGAATAATCGTAACTGCAATATGCGAACTTCCGGACAATGAGGACTTAACTTCGCGTAGGCCGGTGCGCGGCTGGCCGACGATGACGTCACGTGCCGTGCCAGTTACTATGGGGATCAGTGCCTTAGTTACCGTGGTGTAGGAGTGGCGATGGTCAACGGCAGCGGATGTCATGGCAAGAAAAGACAGGGAGGTAAACTTGATTTTAATTTGGATTTTAATTAACTCTGTGTGTGTAAGTATCACAGCAGTTGTTACTTCAATGCAAGCGATAATTCGTGGAATGCATGTGAACATTCCTTATGGGCACGCACCACTTCCGGATAGTGATGACTTACTGTATTCTAATAAATTCTCGATTTCTTATGCGCATTTATAGATAAACGCAATGCCCCAATCCACTCGTCGTTTACGAGAGCGAAGGAACGGTCTGTGTGGTTGTTTCTGGCTCGCGGTTTGAAATTTTTTTATGACCAAAACGAAGTTTTTGCAAGATATGTTAGTCAGCTTGTATGTTTATTTATTTATTTATTTATTTATTTTGTTTGTCTGTAATCACGTATAAAAAATTCTGCAGAGCACAGTTATCATTGGAAATTTTTGTAACTTCGCATATCAGAGGCCTATAGAGGTCCCTTTCAGCGCATAAAATTTTGAAGGTCAAGGTCAAAGGTCAAGGTCACTTTGTCGCAAATCAGGGGAGTCAACGAAACCCTTATTTTTTGAGTAATTTTGATCAGATCGTCTTCAAACTTCATGGGAATATAGTGCATGGTCTGGCACTCAGCTGATTAATTTTTGGTGGCGATTGGCCTTGACCTTCATGTTTTTTTTGTTTTTTTGGTCTGTAATCACATATAAATCACTCTCCAGAGCACAGTTATCATTGGAAATTTTTGTAACTTCGCATATCAGAGGCCTATAGAGGTCCCTTTCAGCGCATAAAATTTTGAAGGTCAAGGTCAAAGGTAAAGGTCACTTTGTCGGAAACCAGGGGAGTCGACGAAACCCTTATTTTTTGAGTAATTTTAATCGAATCGTCTCCAAACTTTATAGGAATGTACTATATGGTCTGGCGCTCAGCTGATTAGTTTTTGGTGGCGATTGGCCTTGACCTTCATGGTTAGTGCCTGAGGTCAAACATATTTGACCCCGTGGTCAAATTTTCAAGTTTTAGGAACCATATCGTGTAGTACCTCAAATTGAACACCTCGATGAGGGCTTTCTAGATATGTCAAGCTTGAGACATTATGACGTCATTTGGTGACGTTATGAGGCAAAAGCATATTTTTCATGGTTACTCTGTAGAACGATTCTCATCGGAATCTCTCATAAGCAGATATTCCTCAAGGAGTCGCTCCTGTTCGATAGCAGCTCTGTACACCTCAGTGTGACCTTAAAGAAGTCACACGTGGTCACCTTTTGGCAAGATCTTGGTTTTTAATTTTTTTTTTATCTTACCAAAACGAAGTTTTTGCAAGATATGTTAGTCAGCTTGTATGTTTTTTTATTTTTATTTTTTTGTTTGTTTGTCTGTAATCACGTATCGATCACTTTGCAGAGCACAGTTATCATTGGAAATTTTTGTAACTTCGCATATCAGAGGCCTATAGAGGTCCCTTTCAGCACATAAAATTTTCAAGGTCAAAGTCAAAGATCAAGGTCACTTTGTCGCAAATCAGGGGAGTCGACGAAACCCTTATTTTTTGAGTAATTTTGATCGGATCGTCTTCAAACTTCATGGGAATATAGTTCATGGTCTGGCGCTCAGCTGATTAATTTTTGGTGGCGATCGGCCTTGACCTTCATGGTTAGCGCTGGAGGTCGAAAGTTTTTGACCCCAAGGTCAAATTTTGAAATCTTAGATACCATATCGAGTAATGCCTCATATGAAAGCGCTTGATAAGTGCTTTCCAGATCTGTCAAAAGTTTGACGCTATGACGTAATATGATGACGTCATGACGAAAAAAACGGATTTTTCATGAAAATTTTATTTCCTCAGTTCTCATCAAAATCTCTTGATATTTCATGTACAACGGTCCTGGAGAGATACCATTAACCGTACGAAAATATAAAGGTCAAGGTCAAAGGTCAAGGTCACAAAAAGGTCAAGCATCAAGGTCGACGAAACCCTTATTTTTTGAGTAACTTTAATCGAATAAATAAGTCACTCATGTTCACATTTTGGCAAGATACTGGTCACCCTGGTGGTGACATTGGTTTTTTATTTGTTTTTTTGGGGGGGGGGTTGCACGTACGGGCACGCGACAGCGAAGGAACGGCCTGTGTGGTTGTGTCTCGTTCGCAGTTTTAACAATTTTTTTTTTGGTTTGCACGTAAGGCCACGCACGTACGGGCACGCGAGAGCGAAGGAACGGTCTGTGTGGTTGTTGTTTCTGGCTCGCGGTTTGAAAGTTTTTTTTTGTTTTTTTTTCCCCACGCACGTACGAGCACGTACTAGTTAAAATAAATTGAATCCGAATTTAGTGCTGCGTAAGTTACGTGTAATATGGAATAGGCAAAGCCGAGAAGCGAACGTAGAATTCTTCTTACATTCGATGCTGCAATTTCCGGTTACTTCGGCCTGGATTCGGGATCAGCGATCAAATAATGTAAATCATGATTATAATTATTTTTTGATGATGTGGGAGATATCTTTATTAAAATCAGTGGAGGAAATATACACCATGTCTGATATTTGGGTCTTTCATGTCTCCGACGATGCCTTTATCTCCTGGGACGCATCATTCCCCATGACAAAAACCGGAAGCAAAAGGGTCATAGCCGACGACACGGATTCCAAATTACCAGGGTATTGTGTTGTTGTTGTTGTCGTTTCCTATTCTCTCATGTGCACACGTTGAGTATGAAGCTCACTACGTTCGCGATTAGTGGATGAACGAGTAGCCATATTAGTGGAGCGATGCATTGGAATAGGAATTGAACACTGTACTGTTTTGTTTTTTGTCTTATTTTGATGTACATATGGGATTTTTAGACTAGGGTAGGGAGTATTCCTCTATGATCAATGGGGTCATGCCCAGCCAGCATTACTCCCCTTTCTCAGTGCAGCCTCGGCAGAGGCTGAAGGAGGAAGGTGTGGGTAGTGTTGTGGAAATTATTTCTAAAGGGTAATAAATGCTTAATATACTGTAGTTATTTCCATATTGAGTGTTTAGTATTAAGCATAAAGTAATTAAATGTGATTGTAGACATGCGTCTCTTTCACATGGTTAGAAATGGCTAACCCACCCTATTGTGTGTGTCTAAAATTCCTCTTTGCTGTGAGCCTATATTTTTATGTTTTATTCCTCTGTTTTCTGTCTAAATGTTCCCTTTTTGCACCACTCTCAGCCATTTCTGTCAGTTTCGGTGGCAAAAGCTGACATTATCATCATCACAGATAGGCCCTGGTGTAGAAACCGTGACTCAAGGGGGGACAAAGTGTATGCTCTGCCCATCAGGTGGGACATCAGACCAATGGTAGAGGAGAGCGGAGTGGCGTGAATTGTCATCGGTGATGTCGGTGGATGATGTTGTAAAAGGTGGAGACAGTCATGAACCCGGGGGAGAAATTGCCTGGTAGGATCCCGGGAGGCCGCTGTAACTAGCAGTTTGTCAGGTGGAAGCCATGCCCTATCCAGCCGACGCCACGCCGACCTCACCCATTCGTGTCTCTCACCCCATCCCCCCCCCACTCCCACATCGCCCAATCCATGACACTTTGGCCTTCACAGGACGTTGTCCTCACAAGCAACTTTTACCGTATTTGGCCAAACACCTCTGTTGTCTCGTGACTTTCCCCGGCTTCTTCTATGTGTCTGGGGCCTGAAGGAATCGGTTAATTTCGGATCTGCTGCCCATCGCTGGATATGTTCGTGGGCAAGTATGTTGGTAATAGGTAAATTGGGGACATTTTTATACGCCCGATATATATATATATATATATATATATATATATATATATATATATATATATGTATATATATATGTATATATATATATGTATATATGTATATATACTTATATATATACTTATATATATATAATTATATATATATATATATTTATACTTATAAATTTATATATATGTATGTATATATATATATATATATATATATATTTATATTTATTTATATATATATATATATATATATATATATATATATATATATATATATATATATATATATATATATATATATATATATATATATATATATATATATATATCAGGGTGTATTATGTGATAGCAGTCGTCCGTCCGTTCCTGTCCGTTCCTGTCCGCACTCTAACTCCCAAAGTTTTCAACTTTCACATTTCATATTTGGTACATAGGTACAGACTGTGGAGACGGTGTGTCGCGACATACGTTCATCATCTAAAGTGATTGCCATGGCAACCAGGATGCTGTTTTCCATGTAGTAGCACAATTCTGTATGTACCTTCTTGTTCGGGTGTATATTGTGCTCACTTGAGCTCTTCTTATGAATTGGATCCATTTGGTTGTTGTTTCTTTCTTGTATATTCCCAACCATTTTTGCTTGCTTTTGAATCGATACACTTTTCAAACCTGACGTGGTCTCTGGTTGATTCTGTTTGTTTGTTTGTTTCCTATAACGGCTCTATAAGTTCTGTTTGACTAATTGGTTGAGTAGAATCGATCGCATCACGTGACTGCTTGGCCAAAGATTAAGACCTGCCACTTGACTGCCCATCAGCATGGCACTTGATCGTACCAAGGACCTTAATCTATATGGTAACATCTCTGCATGCTGGATCCAGCAGGAGGTCTTTGAGATGGTGGACTGTCGAGGTCATTTTGACACGAATTACTGGATTTGAACTGAGAAACCGAGATGGTCCGGCGACTGCAACAATATATCGTCATGTCCAGGTCGATTAAGACTGATGCTGGACAGATATGCCGAACTGGCTTTAACTCCCTCAGGCTGTGTTCAATTAATGGCGGGTTTGCACACGAGAACCGAGGAAAGACACGAGAACCTTAAAGCTTTTGTTGAAACCAACAGGTTTATTTTCCATAACCAAAGAGAAAGAATCAGTTTATGGTGATCGCAAGGAGGTGACAGATGGTTGGGAGGGGAAGGAAAGAAATGCAATAAATAAATAATTATATACGATGTGAATAAAACCTATGGTGCCACACACCAAATTTAATCACAGACAGGAAAAGGACAAAACCAGGGGACTCAGCTCTGGGTGGTGGTGGGTGGAAGGATTGGCACGGTGCAGCCACGAGCAGATGATGAGGGATGAGGATAATGATGATGATGAGGAAGGAGGGATGACGATGACACACAAGCAGGTCGACGAATAGACGCAGGGCAAAGACAGGCAAGCAGTATGACCTCCTTAAACTCTCAGACTCTCTCAGAACTCTGCAATCCTCCCCCAAACTCTTCAGTTCTTTTCCTCCTCAGACTTCGATGGTCCTCTCCGGCGTGTTCTTCACAGAACTCCTCTGTCTCTCTCCCATCCTCCTCAGACCAACCGCTCTCTTGTTTCTCAGCTCCTCCCCCTTCTTCTGGGGCAATGAAAATTCTGTCACTTTGAGGCGATCCCAGCTCTGTCCCTCTCTCTTACAGAGTCTCACGGTACTTTCAGTAGAGGTTTACATCGGGGTTTATACACACAATTTCCTTAACCATAATCCCTAACTAATTATTACAATGCACCACCCCCTGTATGGTGCACATTCAAACAAGACATTCCTTAAGCTGACGTGTCACGACTGATGACATCAAGATGGGCTAACTACTCATACACAGACCATGCTATTCTATACATTCCTATCTGTTCCATGGTAATATATAATCCCCCCCCCCCCCGCCCCAAACGTAATAATATTATATGAAGTACTTGTGTAAAGCACCCTAGTGATGTCTAATGCTTACTCCACTGTTCTCATCCCCTCTCTTCCACCTCCATATCCCTCCCCAGTCAATTGAAGTTGATAAACTGTTTGATTTAATTTAATGTGGTATCAATGTAGTGCAGGCTTGATAGCCAAAATGGCCTCGTCCTGCGTCCGAGTTCCTTGTGTGTATCGGTGTGTAACATACTTTACCTTGTCACTGATAACACGTTTGGTTATGCAAATGAGAAATCATGCTTCACTCTATTCCCCTGGTACCCAAACATGTTATGTGGTCAAAGAGGATGTAGGTTGCTCTGCAATGCCGACATTTTCATGGGAACATTGTCTTACTGAGGAATGCATCGAGGCAAAACAACTCTTGCCCAAGACTGATGCAAAAAAAATTATACAAATACAAGAACAGGATGGTTAAGTATATCCACCAGAAAAGATTACAGAGAGCTGACGTTTCAGGCCTTACCCTTTGTGGAAGATATTTTTTGCCTCGACGTGTTCTTTGCTCGAATTAGCCACTACTTTTGATGCTGGAAAAGGTTGAGTTTACACACTTGTTCTTATTAGTTGTCTTCAGAGAGATTTGTTTGTGATTATGCATTGCTGTGTATAAATGACTATATTTTAGTCTGCCACTGGAAATGAGACAATGAATGTAATCGCAAATTTCAGCACAAAATTAGCATTCTGTGTGGGCGGCAAGAGACGTCAAAACAAAGAGGAAACTCGAAAGAGCAAGCGAAGATTGCAGACCCTCACCAATATTTGTTTTGTGTGGTTTTATAGTATGTATTTTATAGACGTACTCACATTCTAATTGTATATATATATATATATATATATATATATATATATATATATATATATATATATATATATATATACTTCGTAGAGGTACTTGGTTGAAAAAAGATAACTTGTAAAAGTTGTGGTCTCATGTAGGCACATTATGCGCGGACAAACAGATTAACCAAACGGATCCAAATGCAATACCCTTTTGCTCTGGCGAGGTCTAATAAAGCACCTGAATTGGTAATTGATGTGCCGTGAATAAAATAGAAACTGATGTTTTGGGCCTTACCCTTTGTCAGTAATGACGTCATTTGTGGAAGTCTGTTTTACTAACCTCGCCCCAGTTCCTTTCTATTTTGCTTTTGCGATTGACAGTCATTTCTTAAAAACCCGTATGCATAAAGCCTGGGAAGAATCGCACATTCATGACATGAAGAACAAGGATATTGTATCAATAAATATATTAACTTAGAGGCCATTTATTTGGGTTTCCTCCAAACCCTCTTTCTGTATGCACCACATTTCAAACGACAACGACACTCGGTAGACCGCATACCACCACCAGGTGGAACGGTTTACGTTTTGTATCCCATTGATAGGCAAGATCCACATCTGGGCCTGAATCAAAGTCTAATCAGCTTGTTCTTGGCACACACCCAACACTTCCACCAAATTTTGTCATAATCCGTGCGCAACTTTTTCAGACATTGTGCTATATATTGTTTTTTTTAGCCCCATCTCTCAATGGTGAAGAATCACTTAAAAAATAGATAGTATTTGGATCTTCCAGTTGTTCACCAAAATCTAGCACGGTCCAGGTCTTTACCAAAATCGAATCAATTCATCCTCGTCACACACACGACCTGTCCACCAAACGTTCGTCTGAATCCGTCCCCAACTTTTTGAGATATCCTGTTCACAAATAGACAAACAAATAAGAGTGAAAACAACCTCTGTCCACCTTCAGTGGCACAGATAATTAAAACAGTTATCGGATCTTGATCCAGGTCCGGATCTTCAACAAAAATCAAATCAATTCGTCCTCATCACAAACCCAACCTGTCCAGCAAGTTTCATTCGAATCTGTCCATAACTTTTTGAGATATCCAGCTCACAGACAAATGGACAAACAAACAAAAGTGCAGTCATAACCTCTGTCCACCTTCTGTGGCAGAGGTATTTATTTCATGGATAGGAATTTATCTCGAATCTAGTGTGACACATTTGGCCTTCAGAGTATCACGTTCCCAAAAATCATAAATATTTTCAAATAAAGTAGATATATTTATTAATAAATTACCATTTATGAAATGTTCATGGTTAGGGGGTTTGGCTTGGGATCCTCGGGTCCTGAATTCAAATCATGCTCGGCCGTTGAATTTAAACCAGGTGGGGTTGACTCAGCCTGTCATCCTTCCAAGGTCGGCAAAATGAGTACCAGTTTGCCTGGATGCTTGAGCCATTCGAGCATCCTGCGTCGGAGTGGCGACCTGTCCGGGATTGTGGCCAATAGCCCAAGAGACTGTGCCGGCAGCACCAACACTCTGCATAGAGTATGGTCCCAGTGGATTTGGATTGGAAATGTTCATTTGTATGTAGATTATTTTCTTTACAGAGTAATTAAATTTTGATTCCACATGTGGAAATGATGATGAGGAATTATGAAATGATGGGCCAAATGATTGGACATACTACACCTGCACACAATATCTTAACGCATTTTAAAAAAGCATTATCGGAAGTGTATTAACTCGGAGAAAGTGTAACTGCCTTAAACGACACCAATCCTGATATCCGATGGCAAAGCTGGGGAATTAGCAAATTATAGAAAGTTTTGATATATTTTAAAATTTAATTGTATGGTTTTTTTTTTTTTGATTAAAGAGCAAGTCAATCAAAGCTTTTATTTTACTGCACAAGAGGACATTACATGGAGGGATTTTAAAAATATTTCATATAAAACCGAGTTTGCTTGTTTGCTTGCTTGCTTGTTTGCTTGATGCAAGCTGCACCCCTCTCCTCATCAAGATGGGGCAAAGCTGGAGCAAATTTGGGGCAACCACTTGTGTATGTAGTCCAAGCTCTTCCCTTCTGAGCAATAATAGGACAGAGGAAATTACAGGCAATTGCAGATATGCAGCCCAAGCTCAACTCCTCTCCTTCGCAAGAGGGTGCGGAGGATCACTCGATTAAGTTTTTTTTTTTAATTAATTTGGTTTTAGTATTGCGATTGAAATACGCAAGTTTACTCACCAAGATTCACACACCCTATAGTTGGCCCCTGATGAATGATGTCCACATGTTCAGTGTGTGTGGACACTCCATCCTACTATCACCGCACAGGCCTACAATTATGGGTACGCAGATCGTGCATCTCCTGTAATGGACACCGTGAGTGTATTTGTGACAATTAAATACAAGGTTATCGGATGCCTGTTGTCATGGTTGTGCTTGCTACTTAATTTTTCTTAAATCAATTCATCATTAGTTCTTCATTTAATGAAGTGAAGTTGAATTTTACATGCCCACCCATAGGGTGGGAAAGCAGTTTGTAGATAATATAATGAAGATGTAATAAATCGTGACATGATTGGAGGGTGAAGTTTTGAAAGCTGAAGAAGAGGACAAAAAATTAAATAAGTGTCCTATATCTAGTGTTCCTTCCATTGATTCCACCCTCATGCCTAATTACCTGTCTGTACTAATTGGAATTCAAGATTCCGAAAGCATGTGCATCACGTTCACCCCTATGACAGATAAAGCTGTAAAACAATCTGACTTCAGATTTTTCTGATTATCATCCATGGCCTAAGTAATTGGGAAACACCGCTGGGCTTTCCAGTGGAATTTTGTCACGTTCTTGGTTTCATTAATCAGTCATGTCGTTAATGAAAGCTTGGGATATTGTGCTGGTGGTTAGATTGTAGTGTTTACAAACTAGAAATTGTCCCAAATAAATATTTGTTCCGTTCAAGGCCATGCTCTCAATGGAGAATTGGGGGCTTCTGAAGCAGGTGGTGTAGTCATTAAGCCCGCAGAGTGAGATCTTTCATGTCCACTTATTGATGCGATGTCCTGCCTGATAGTTTATAGAGGGGTTGGGAATCCAACCCAGACTTGTCAGCTCAAAAGTATGCTACCTCTGATCTTGCTTGGCTACCTTCTACACAAAGAGTATACTCTTCTAAATGTTTCTTCTTCTTTTTTAATGGCCACTATTATTCCCTCTTGTGGAGTTGGCCAGGGGAAGCTTGGCCCAAGTCTTGCACGAACCGTCTGTCCCGGCCTGACGTTTGACTAAGTAGTTGGGGACAGGTATTTGGATTTTGTTCATGGTGCCGGCGATAGCTCGCCGATACTCTTCGCGAAGCACACCGTGGGATCTTTGACGTCCACCAAATAATCCGAGCAGACGGAACTCCCGTTTAACATCCATGTGAGGAAGGGCACGCACGTCGATGAATCACCCTGCGTGGGAAACACCGGGATGACAGTTTGTAGCTGGATCTGGATTCGAACCGAGGCGAGACGGCTTGGAGATGAGTGTGATGTTTACTGTCTCTATTGTAAATCCAACAGTGAGTTCAAATGGCCCTGAACGTATTGTATTTAACGTTGAGGAAAAAGGATGGGGACAGGAGAGAGTATCGAGTTGTGGAGGGGGTGAGAAAGGGGGTTTTGGAGGAGATACAAATTAGAGAAGAGCCTCAAATATTATACTGGTGAGGTCAAAAAAATACAACCATTTTTCCTTTTATTGTATATAGTTGGCCCATGACGATGATGATGATCTTGATGATGATGATCTTGATGATGATGATGATCTTGTATTCACACCGACAGGCAGTTTTGGATTTGATTTGAGCGACCTGAGCATGAGTTTTGGTTCCTGCCAGAGGGAAGCACACTTCCGTTGGACTATCCTGCAACCTCGAGGTGATCTAAGACGTTAAATTGTAGAGTAACTTGTGATGTAGTGTATACAGTATGTTAGATGAAGAACTTTTGCTGTTGTCGTTGTTTTCTCCCTTCACTGCATGTTTGGCTGGAGGACGGAAGCAAAGAATATGTATGGGGAAGAGTGAGGTTTAAAAAAGGGAAGAGCATGACACCAAATGTATCGGGAGGGAGGTATCTTGAGCCGGCCCATGGGTTAATGTGGAACTCTGGGGTAACACGTTTTGTTCCTGTCATTAAGTTAATGAGACGCCTGTAGCAGATGGTGCTTCGCTCCAAGAACTTTAAATAGTGCTGGGTGTCATGGCAGCCAAGAGGGTGGTGAGCAGAGCATAGACTGCAGCCATTTTGCCGATTCATTTAAGCTTGTAGAATGTCATCTGAAATGCATGCGGTCAAGTCTCACGTGAAGGGGTGGCGGTTTGGGGGTAGTGGAGATGGAAGGGGGTGAAAGACCAGGCACATTGGATGCAATTATTATCCAGGTCTTACAACATATAATGATATAATTCGGTTGTATGCACTCATTTTGGTGTTTTTATGAATGTTCAAAGGCCTCGTACGTGCATGAGAGGAGTTTCGAGCAATTCTTGCATGTTGTCGAGTTTTGTAATGAATTGAGCTGAATTCCATTTTTTTATATTATTTTGTTTAAGTGAACGGTTCTCAAACTGGGGTACGCGTAAGTTTCTTAGAGGGTACGTGAAGGGGTCGCCCAAATTTTTATTTTTTAAGTTTTTTTTTCAAATCCCATCAGTTTTTTTTTAATTAATTAAGTAATTAACTTTAAAATTTATATAGGCCAGGTATAGATAAGATATAATGTCAGATTTTCAAAAAATGTACTAGTGGAGTGGACCGTTTGGTGCTCACGTTAATAGGTGAAGAGTAAATCACAAAAAGTGAATCCTTGCAGAATAGGCCGATGGTGACCACACGAAGAGACAGGTAAGGTGGGCAGCGGGCGACTGCACAGTATATTTCACTATATTAATTGCACATTAGAGTGAATAATATACAGTACATAAATGTTTATCGGGCACACGTGAACTTGTGATTCAATTTGAATCCGATCTGACGTCACATAAAGAAAATTTAATTACAGTGTTTTCCTGTCGAGAGCGACATCAGGTCCAACAAGGCTAATTCACACCTTATTTTGTTGAACGCTAAACGACGGAATAACGAGTCACTATTGCCTGCATGACCATCAAAATATGTTGCCTGCATGACCATAAAATGCCGACACTTTCCATAAAGAAAAGTATATATATATATATATATATATATATATATATATATATATATATATATATATATATATATATATATATATATATATATATTTGCTGGCCAGGGGTCGGTGGCGAGAACAACCACTAGGTGGGGAAAGCTTGCGTCGTCTCCCACCAAACTCCCCGGAATTACAGGCCGTCGCTCGGATAACTCTGCGAGCCAGCGGATCGTTTAACCGACCGTGGAACGCCAATATCTCGACCCCGTGGCGTAGGGTTTATTTTGTCTAGATCCAATGTACCTAAGTGACCACGCGGTCTCGGCTACCGGGGATCCACACCCTCAGAACGCCTGGCCAAACCGGATTCACTCTACCGGCAGCAGTAAAATTACACCTACCGACTACCATTCTGCCACCCACCTTTCCGGCTCGGATGCAGTCGAGCGGGCCTGCCCAGGACGTCCCGGCTACAATTGTCCGATTACCGGGGATAAAACCCCGCTTAAACTCAGATCCGAACCATGCTGGACCAATGCAAGAAGGGACGGAAATTGACTGGGAACATGTCAGTGATGATTTATTTACAGTAAATGAAGACACAAAGCAAGACTTAACACGAATATGCAAGCAAGGAATATTTACAATGCTCAAAAAACACATTCAGTTCTACTTAAAGACAGGCCCACACGCAGACACACACACAGATGAAAATAAACCCAGAGTTCTTTATTGGACCCTTGCAGCCGAGGAGAGAGACAAGCTGGGGGTCAGAGTCCAGCTGGGTACCTGACCGTCGGAGGAAGGGGGTGCTCCGCGATGCGGCACCTGAAACAGGTCGTTGGTTTGGTCCCCAGTCACACGTATGGGACTCGTGGTTCGTGGCGGAGCTCGGGTGGTGAATAGCGGAGTCCACAGAGGGGGGTCAGGGTCGCTCTTTCCTTTCCTTGTAGAGGTCCAGCAGAGACACGTTCGCCGCCGTCACACCGTCTGCTCAACCCTCCGCTTAAAAAGAACTGCACGCTCAACAACAACCCTGTCGAAAACCTCCGAACAACCTTCCTAACAACCCCTTTGTAACAACCCCTTCGTAGCAACCCCCAAAAATCCACCGCCTCGGAGAGTGCTCGGGAATTTATGGACCTCCCTCAACGGGGCGGGGCTCGCTCGAACAGACCTCACTCCCCGCCCTGATTGGGCAGGCTCCCATGGACTCTCCCTTCCTTGGTGGGGTTTCGGCCCCTGCCGGGAAACCTCACCCACTCTTCCACGTGGGTTCGTACTTGTCGAGCAACAGTATCAATGTTGCAAAGGTCGTCGTGAAAGAGTCACAATGTTTGTGGGAGCCGAGAAACCGGAACCGCGAGATCTTGCCTTGGCACGTCAGGGTGTGAGAAGGCAGCTGGTTGGTGGTGGATCGTGATGGGCCAAGGGGTCATGCAGATGGGATGGTTGTTCGATGGCTGGTTAGATGTAATAACCTAACTAAAAGAAATCGCAGTGCACGCTTTTAATTCTCCCACTAGACAAAAGGAAACGGATCTGACTACACATATACTTAATGACATAACTGACTTTTGGGACATCTGTATGTTGAATGCACATGGTTTCCAGATCTGCAACAATATATGTATATATATATATATATATATATATATATATATATATATATATATATATATATCTTCTTCTTCTTCTTTCGGCTGCTCCCGTTAGGGGTCGCCACAGCGGATCATCCATTATGATCCGCATAGTGATTTGGCACATGTTTTACGCCGGATGCCCTTCCTGACGCAACCCTGGTCACGTCTTACGACACAGGGATATGGTACACCTCTTTTAACCGGGGTATACACCGGCCCAGTATACTGGTACTCATTTCGCCGACCTCGGAAGGATGACAGGCTGAGTCAACCCCCTGGTGTATTAATTCAGTGGCTCAACGGGGCTTGAACTCAGGACCTCTTGGATCCCAAGCCGCTGCCCTAACCACTGCGCCAACACCAGGCTATATATATATATATATATATATATATATATATATATATATATATATATATATATATATATATATATATATATATATATATATATATATATATATATATATATATATATATATATATATATATATATATATCGTGAGTGTGCCATCAACTTCGGCTTTACAGTACTGAACAAGCAAGACAAAGATTTTCCACCATGCGTCATATGTCACAAAGTGTTGTCTGAAGGATGCATGAAGCTGAGCCTTCTCAGAAGACATTTCTCCAGCTGACATCCCAAACTTGCTGACAAAGAACCGTCCTACTTCAAGCGGGAGGAACTCATTCTGAAATGTGCTCGGTTTGACCATGGTGGTCAGGTCAATCGGCAAAACGAAGCTCGTCTCCCTGCTTCGTATATGGTTGCTCAGAGAGTTGGACAAGAAAAGAAGCCGCACACAATCGCTGAAACTCTGGTGCTGCCAAGCTGCAAGGATATTGTTCCTTTCATCTTGGGAGAGAGTGCATCAAGCTGCAATCTGCTCAAGACAGATTCAACTTGAGGAGTCAACCGACATTTCTCGCTGTAATCAGCTACTGGTCTACACACGGTGCATAAAGGACTCGGACTTCAAGGAAGTGTTCTTATTTTATCACATTTTGGAATCCACGACGAAGGGAGAATATATCTTTGAGGGAGTATCAAACTTCTTTGAACAAGAGCGGCTCTCGTGGGGACATGTTGTGGGATGTACAACATATTGAGCCCCTGCAATGCTGTGATGTTATTCTGGATGCCAAGTGCTGGTGAAAGTGGCTAACTACAATGCAAGCAAGCTATACTGCATGATTCACTGCTATGCATTAGCCGTAAAGACTCTGCCTCCAATGCTCAAAACTGTACTTGAAGATGTCGTGACCATGGTGATCTTCATCAAATCTGATGCTTTGAACATGAGGATGTTCCGCCTCCAATGTCAAGACTTAAACACCGAGGAACAGTCGCTCCTTTTCCACGTGGAGGTAAGATGTCTTGGAACGAGTCATGGAACTGACGGTAAAGTTAAAATAATTCTTCAACAGGAGTGAGAAGGGAAAATGCAAGCAGTTCATAGACAAACTGCCAGACGACAGGTGAATCACCAAGCTGGCTTACCTCAACGACATATTTTCTTGCCTCAACACACTCAACAATTCACTCCAACGGCCCTAGACTACTGTACTTGACTAAGCCGACAGAGTTCAAGCTTTTCTGATGAAGCTGCAGCTATGGCAAGAAAAAGTCAAAGCGGGCCTCTTCAATGCCTTTGACAATGCCACTGACATCTTGCCAGCCCTCCGTGAAGAGCAAGTGGATGAGATCGAAGTCCTCATCCAGGATCACCTCCTTTCCCTCAGTCTGGAGTTGCATTACTATTTCCCAGACCTCAGCGACTTGGATTGCCAACTCATTCAAAATCTGCTCAAGACGGATCCGAGATTTGGATGTTCACAAAAATCGAAAAATTCGTCCTTATCTCATACCCAACGTGTACAACAAATTTCGTCCAAATCATTTCACAAATCTTTGCAGGCCCATCCTTGCAGATGAATTGCAGGACAAATTTGTCGACCAGGTCATCGACTCCACTGCCAGAGATGCTTTTGAGAGTCCGTTATTGAGAAGCTTTTGGTCAACAATAGCTACGTTGTACCCAGCTCTGGCAAAGGATTGCATGAAAAGCCTTCTGGTGTTCCCTTCTACCTCCCTCTGTGAGCAGGCATTTTCCCCATTGTGTAACAATAAAAGCAGGTGCCGTGCCCGTCTCTCAGTGCAGCATGGCATGAGAGTGTCCCTTTCAAAGAATGTGCAGGCCAACCTTTCACAACAAGTTTTTAGTCTCCATGTTGTTAGTGTTGGATGATGGTTTTCTCCAATAAAATTGTTTGGCTCCGAGTTACGTGCTTTTCTGTTTATCGAGAACCCCAGGACCAAGTCATTGACCGTTCACCGGGTTGTCTTTCGAATAAGGAAGAAAGATAGAGATATAGAGATTGAGACAGACGGAACAGAAAAAGAGATGCAGTTCAGCAACTTATCGTACATATTATCAAGTATTGTAAAACCTTACGTTAACATTAATTTACAGTTGCTTATGGCTTCATCAATTCAGAAATTATTATTACAAGGCTTATCACCTCATGGCCAAATACAGACCTTATCATAGTTTAAGTAGCACTGGAGACAATGGGAGAGCCACACTGCGGTGATTGCTTTGAGTTATTTCCTGGGCTGTATCTATGAATGACAGATCTGTCTCATTTTCATCCTTATGACCCGCCTGGGTAATTAGTGGCATTAATTGCTCGTGCATTCAGTCATACCAATTTTGAAAAAAATTCTCATTTTGAACCTTCTCCTTTCTGGTCTTTCTCTCCTTATTGCTGCCTCCTCTTACCCTCACGTCGTAACTGATCCATTTTATCAGTCTCTCGGCCTGCTTAACTCCTCCCCTTAACATCAGGGGTGTGTTCAGTTACCAAGCAAATAGCCAGCGCATGCTAAGCCAGCCGTTTCTTATCAACGGGTTTGAATGGAGTGCTTCCTTGAGTGTTTAAGCCACTTGGCAAGAGCTCTACAAGAAACTTGGTAACTGAACACACCCCAGATTTCCCACTTCTTTCCTTGATCAGTTTGACATTAGTTATTGCTGTTTGTGTAAGTATACTAAACCAGGGGGTACATTCATGTTTTCTCTGCTGTTATACGTCACCAACAATAATAATATACTCTTATTCCAGATGTATACAAGTCTGGCCAACCCCTTCCCTGGCTTTGTTGGTTATCCAATCGTGGGGTGGGAATAATCCTTGTACCCTTCATTACCGGGTGAGGACTTTCCTTTCTGAGATGACGCCAAACAAAATATGCTAATAGAGCTAACCCAGAATTCCAGCAGATCTGCTGAGCATACGCAGGTGAACACCAATTCGGAGTCGTTCCTGGCTGCAGGCGGCTAATTATAACGCGCGATTCTGGACATGTTTTAAATCCTGTTTCTCCCAATGGGCCATGCTTCTTGGAGTCACAAAGGCCAGTGAAATAGCAGCTCAACATGAATGGCGTTTTACTCGTGGCAAGAACAGCATTCATAGCACTCAGCAGTAATTACCCTGCCCAGAACACAAGCTTGCAGCGCTAATGGCTTGGTGTGTAGCCTGGGTTTATGTTTTTTTTTTTTTTGGATGATTGATTCAACATCGGGTTCGAAAAGCCTTTTAAAATGAAAATTCAAGAGCCGGTATTATGTCGCTGGCCCTCCAAATGTGTTTTGCTTGTTTTTATAATACAGGTGGAGAAAAAGTTAATAAATCAAAAAAAAGCTACATCTCCCTCTCACCATTTCGTTATCTTTCTAGAAAGCGAGCCACAGAATGCACAGTTTGGATATTGTTGTACCAGGAGGTGAGAATTGAGAAATGTAAAGTTTAGAGGTGGGAACTTGTGAAGTTGTCAGACTTGTGAAGCAAATGGGTGAAATGTAAGAGTGAAAATGACAACGATGAAGTCAACATGGCAGAAAGTTTAAACTTTGGAGATAATGTCTGAAGGCAATGTCTGTGAAAGAAGCAGGAGCTATCCTGAAGATTGAAGAGGTATTGAGGCGGTGATGAAGATACAGCACTTCAAAAGTCGTATTGTGCGGACGAACCAAGGTGACTCCAGCCTAAATTGCAATGACAAGACAGGAAAAAAAAATAGGATGCTTATGCCCCCCAAGGGTCAATAAATCGGTGTTGAGGTGAAAAGCAGGGCCATGTGGGTCATCGAATGACAGCGGTGCTGGGATTAAAGGAAAATGCTGCAAGAGTTCCAAAGGGATTCAATCGAGAGTCCTGGAATTGCTGTCGTCGGAGCCACGGTGGGAAGGGGCAGGGGGCGCGGAGGTTTACCGAGAAGGAGAACCAGAAGCAATTGTAAAGCACGATAAATACTTATTGACCCAAGGATGTGAGGGGGGTGTTGTGCTTATGTGAATTCTCTGGCTCTTGCCTCATTTATCTGCCTGGCCATGTCTCTGTGAGTCCATCGTTCTGCCATTGTGTTCACACACCCAGCTGTTGCTTTTTTGATCACTTTTATGCAATCTTCGTCTCTGTTTGTCCTTATCATATGTGTGCCTGTTTGCTTTCTTGCAGAAAGTTCACTTTGTATATTCATTTTTCACTAATCTCTGTATTTTTCGATCCCAGATGATCGTTTTAGGTATAGAGTTGTCATATTTTGTCTGTTTTAGGTTTGTTGGTCTTAGGTATTTTATAGAATTGATTGGAGGCCCCAAATTTCCAACAAAACGTTAGAACCTATCTCGGGCATTCGACACATTCTGGCATCCTGTTCTGCTTGCCAAGCTCACTACCTTCAGCATTTAAAGCCACATTCATACCAGGTTTTCTGACTTCCTCTACTCGCATAGTCAGTGTTGTTTTCAATGGAACCCTCTCATCTCCTCTCCCAGTGGAGGCCGGAGTTCCCTAAGGCAGTGTGTTGAGCCCAATCTTGTTCCTCATCTGTATAAATGACCTGATATACAATTCCCTGGAAACCCTCTCTCACTTTTAGTGGACTACTCCGCATTGTGTCGTACAGTACCCCCATCCTACTGACAGGCAGACAGCAGCTCTATCGCTCTCTGCTGATCTGGAAATGATTAGATGCTGGTCTGGCAATTGCAATGCGTGTTTCAATGCTGGTAAATCTTACAGTCTCATCCTGTTGTTCCGGAAGATTTATCAAACAAACCCACCAATCTCTACGTTGGAAAGGAGGTTATGATGAGAGGATCTGATGGAGGTATTTAAGATAATGAAGGGTAAAGACAAAAATTAAATGTAGAAGATCCGCACCTTCACCAGAATCTAATCCGTCCACAACTTTTTCAGATGCTGTTATATATATATATATATATATATATATATATATATATATATATATATATATATATATATATATATATGTATATATATATATATATATATATATATATATATATATATATATATATGTTTTAGCCCGATCACTCATATGGTTAAAAATCTAGTATCCAGTTTCACATCCGGATCCTGACCAAAATGAAGCATTGCTGTCCTTGGCCGGTCACCTACAAACACAAAAAAATTCAGAACGATTGCTTGAAAACTCTGGACAAAAATCACGTGACAAACAGACAGACAGACAGACACAACAGACAAATATATATGGCAAAATTATTTCGTCAAGTAACAAACAGACAGACAGGAGTGAAAACATAACCTCCGCCTCCCTTCGGTGGCGAGGTAAAGACAAGAACAGCACTCGGTGGAGCACATACCTCCGCGAGGCTGAACACCCTGCATCTGGATCCGGACCTGAACCAAAATCGAATCGGTTTGTTCTTGTCACCTTCCCAACTCGTTCACCTCGTTTCGTCATAACCCATGCACAACTTTTTGAAATATCATGCTATATATCGTTTTTGGCCCCATCTCTCGATGGTGAAGAATCACGAGTAATTTTTAAAAATTCTCATATTCAGACCCGGAGCTTCCCCAAAATCAAATAAATTCATCCTTGTCACACACCCAACTTGTCCGCCAAGTTTCGTCAGAATCCCTCCACAACTTCTTCAGATGTCCTGCTCACAAACAGACAGACAAACAAACGTGAGACACACAAGGGTGAAAACATAACCTCCGTCCACCAACCGTGGCAGAGGTAAAAGTCTGATTCAGGGTAGAGGCATTTGACAAACCAGCACAATATATAATTAGTGTTCATGAGTGTATCCATCATTCATGCAGAATGATCAGTTGAAGGACAGGAATAATAAGAAGAGGAAGATTCTTACTTTTATTTGCTTTTCAGTGATAATTTTATTCTTCAAAACAGATGTGTGTAATCCCACACATGCACTACATGGCCAAAAGTATGCGGACACCCCTTCTAATTAGTAGATTCGGCTATTTCAGCCACACCCATTACTAACGGGTGCATAAAATCAACCACACAGCCATGTAATCTCCATAAACAAACGTTGGCAGTGGAATGGGCCGGACTGAAGAGCTCAGTGACTTTCAACGTGGCACCGTCATAGGATGCCACCTTTCCACCAAGTCAGTTCATAAAATTTCTGCCCTGCTCGAGCTGCCCCGGTCAACTGTAAGTGCTGTTATTGTGAAGTGGAAACGTCTCGGAGCAACAACAGCTCAGCCGTGAAGTGGTCGGCCACCCAAGCTCACAGAACCACCGCCGAGTGCTGAAACGCATAGCACGGAAAAATCGTCTGTCGTCGGTTGCAACACTCACTACCAAGTTCCAAAATGCAACGTCAGCACAAGCACTGTTCATCAAGAGCTTCATGAAATGGGTTTCCATGGCCGAGCAGCCGCACACAAGCCAAAATCACCATGCGCAATGCCAAGCGTCGAGCGTGGGCTGTAGTGGTGTAAGGCTCATCACCATTGGACACTGGAGCAGTAGAAATGCATTCTCTGGAGTGATGAATCACGCTTCACCATCTGGCTGTCCGATGGAAGAATCTGGGTTTGGCAGATGCCAGGAGAATGCTACCTACCCGAATGCCTAGTGCCAACTGCAAAGTTTGCTGGAGGAGGAATAATGGTCTGGGGCTGTTTTTCATGGTTCGGGCTTGGCCCCCTAGTTCCAGTGAAAGGCAATCGTAACCTTACAGCATACAATGACATTCGAGACGATTCTGTGCTTCCAACTTTATGGCTACAGTTTGGGGAAGGCCTTTTCCCGTTTCATCATGACAATGCCGCCATGCACAAAGTGAGGTCCATACAGAAATGGTTTGTTGAGATCGGTGTGGAAGAACCTGACTGGTCTGCACAGAGCCCTGTCCTCAACCCCATCAAACACTTTTGGGATGAATTGAAACGCTTACTGCGAGCCAGACCTAATCGCCCAACATCATTGCCCGACCTCACGAATGCTCTTGTGGCTGAATGGAAGCAAATCGCCGCAGCAATGTTCCAACATCAAGTGGAAATCTTCCCAGAAGAGTGGAGGCTGTTATATCAGCAAAGGAGTGACCAACTACATAGTAATGCCCATGATTTTGGAATGAGATGTTGAACGAGCAGGTGTCCACATACGTTTGGCCATGTCGTGTACCTTTTTTACACACACGTCCCATTTTGGCACGATTGCCATTTTTCACAAGTTTTGACCCATTGACCTCAATTCCTCACTTGGCTGTGAGTATAGACAGCTTGTTATGAAAGACATTCGGATTGAATGAAAGTGCAGCATTAAATGTTGAAATAAAAACAAAAGATGGTGGAAAATAAACCCTCTTTGCACAATGTGGGGTTTTCAGTTACATTTGTATCCTGTGTTATGTTGTTTTTGTTGTCACTTCTGTACAATCACCTTTTATCGTTTTTTAAAATATGTAGTTATTGTACTTTGTCATGATTTGTTTCCTCTTGGATATAAGTGTATATGTATATATATATATATATATATATATATATATATATATATATATATATATATATATATATATATATATATATATATATATATATATATGTATATATGTATATATATATATATATATATATATATATATATGTATATATATATATATATATATATATATATATATATATATATATGTATGTATGTATGTATATATATATATATATATATATATATATATATATATATATATATATGTATATATATATATATATATATATATATATATATATATATGTATGTATATATATATATATGTATGTATATATATATATGTATGTATATATATATATATATATATATGTATATATATATATATATGTATGTATATATATATATATATATATGTATGTATATATATATATATGTATGTATATATATGTATATATATGTATATATATGTATGTATATATATATATATATATATATATATATATATGTATATATATATATATATATATGTATATATATATATATATATATATATGTATGTATATATATATATATATATATATATAAATGTATATGTATATATATATATATATATGTATATGTATATATATGTATATATATATATATATATATATGTATGTGTATATGTATATATATGTATATGTATGGCTGCAAAAGTAAGTATACAGTAATGATATGCTGGTATACTTCTTACTGTATACCTACTTTTGCAGCCCCCTGTATATATATATATATATATATATATATATATATATATATATATATATATATATATATATATATATATATATATATATATATATATATATCTATATCTATATCTATATCTATATCTATCTATATATCTATATATATATATATATATATATATATATATATATATATATATATATATATATATATATATATATATATATATATATATATATATATATATATATATATATATACTGTAATTCTTTGCCTCGTCATCCGTAGAGATTTTTTCACTCGTATCCGCATTGATTATTGCTTTCTGCCTCCCCAGGCTTTCGTCTCTGTCGAAATCACTCAGCTGGTGAGCATCAGATTACGAGTGAGGCTGCACCACCTCTGTTGCCAGTTCCACAATTTACATCACAGACAAAAGAGGACGGGGTGAGAACATCTTGAAATGCTTGACATCATCCCACGACCTTAAGTAAGTCCACAACCTCAGGTCGTTTATTTGTACCTTTATGGAAATATTTATTAAACACACAGATCTGCATTAAACTATGACTGGCTTGTGTGCCCACCAGCCCAATGTAGCCAAAGCTGATGCTCCGATCGGCTCATGTTATGGACACTTGAGTTTGAGTTTTAATCTTGTGCTGCATTTCTTGAAGTGCTTCCTGAGACCTTTGAAGCCACATGGTAAAAGCAGAACCCTAAACCCAAACAAATGCATCAGCTCTTGGGAAGTTGTGTGGAGATGACCATCCACCCACATACTCACCCCTCCTTTTTCACCCATTTCCTTGTGCCCTCCGTTTAATGCTTAATTTCAATTTTGCTTTAACCCAGGGTCGTGCTTGCTCATTTAATCAAATCATTAGAGGGGGATAGAGAAGAAAGGTTGGCACGTCTCTAGTTTACAGAATGAATTCTCCTACAGGCTATCCCCTGGGCCTCTTAAGAACATACAATTCGTAATCCGCCTCGTGGGTACTATGCATTCAGCGAACCTCTCATTACCTCCGCTCACCCAAGGTGGACGGAGGTTGTGTTTTCACCCCTGTTGATTTGTTTGTTTGTGTGCACGATATCTCAAAACGTTCTGGACGGATTCAGCCGAAATTTGGTGTGCTGGTTGGCTGTGTGACAAGGATGAAATGATTGGATTTTGGTGACTATCCTGATCCAGGTCATTGAATTATTTATTTTTAAAAGTGATTCTTCACCATTGAGTGACGGGCTAAAAACTATATATAGCACTAGATTACCCGTGAACCCGTTGGGTTCCCGCTGTGACAGCCAGCGGTTGATGAAAAAAAATCATTTAATGAAAAAAAAAGATAGCTCCAGCGAACTATATCGCTGAGGTTGTTTAAATTGATCAAATAATCCCGAAGAGTACTTGACTGAATCGGGAATTTATTTTTTAATAATTTTTTTCGTTGCCCGATTTGAAGGAAACTTGATGCTGCACACCGCAGGAGAATGGTGAGTAAGGTGGCCCTGAAATTTTTGCACTATCGTGTACCGTTTTGGCTGTATTTCGAGAACATACATACATACATACATACATAGATATATATATATATATATATATATATATATATATATATATATATATATATATATATATATATATATATATATATATATATATATATATACATACACACACAAGATGAGAGTTTAGTAATATATAGAAGAATGATGATATCTCAAAACGTTCTGGATGGATTCGGCCAAAATTTGGTGGGCTGGTTGGGTTTGTGGCAAGGATGAAATGATTCGATTTTGTTGAAGATCCAGATCCGGATCCATATACGAGAATTTTTTTTTTTATAAATGATTCTTCACCATTGATAAATCAGCCAAAAATTATATATGGCACAATGTCTCAAAACGTTCTGGGCGGATTTGGACAAAACTTAGTAGATGAGTTGGTTTGATGAGAAAATTCGATTTTGGTTCAGGCCAGAAAATCCGGCCTGTCAGCAGGATACTAACTGAACTGTTCAGTCTTTCAGAGGTATGCACTCCATCACATACCCTTCGATTCCCACTGCCTTCACTCCCAAAACACCCACTGTAGACCCCAGAAGAGCTTTACGTATTATGGGATGTCCCACTTGCTGGTATTTTTATGCTTCTTTCATTTTTTTAATAATCATTATTAGGTATTAAACCATTTTTTAACGTTTGAAAAATGTACTCGCACGCAATTGATGACACTTCTGCTATATTCCCATGTTCAAGCCACATTGTGACTTGAAGCTTGTACAGTGATAGAAATATTAAAATATTTCATGTACAAATTTTTACATTTTTTTCTACAAAATTACATTTCTCACTTGGCATCTACTGAACCTATGACCAAAGTACTATGAAGTCGTCTCACTTGCACTCTTTTGCCCCCTGCTGGAGGGATGTGGTACACAGGTTACAGAGACACCAATGTTCTAGATGGAAATTCTTGAGAACTCTTGTTACTTGTTCTTTAAGCCTGGTGTTCCTTTAATGGTTAAGGTGGCTGCCTTAAGATATGAGGGTCTTGAGCTCGAGTCCCAGTCGACTCGTTAAATAAGAACAGGTGGGTTAACTCAGCCTGTCATCCTTCTGAGGTCGACAAAATGAGTACCAGCTTCCAGGAAACAGGGGACACTGCATCAGTGGCACAGCCACACTCCCAGCAATGATGATGCAAACCAGTCGCAGGCTGCATCCAAAAAAAAAACAAAAAAAACCTGTTCCTTGAGGCTCAAATTTTCACTTGGCTTCTAATCCTCCAGAAAGGAATTCAGTTAATATGAGAATAAATAAAGAAATGTTTTTTTTTTTCAAACAAAGGTGGATCTGCTTTCGCTTTTGAAATGCGCTCAAAGCAACGACTCGAAAGCTGTGCCTTGTGAAGTCTTCAATATCAAAATGTGGTACATATTAAATTCTCACCATCAGGACAACGGCGTGAAAAAAACAGAATATCACGAGATGTCATTTGGGGTATTTAATGTGGTTTCACTGAAACGAAATAACAACAACCATTACGTTAACGGCAAGCAACCGAGCCAAGGTTTCAACCCCGCTGTTTTGGTGAGCCACTTAATTAAGGACCAACTATAAATTGGCAGCCTCGCACCAGACATGCGCCTCGGCCGAAGACCAATTCCCGACGAGCCAAGCTGTAAACGAGTTCATGGTGGTCATATCGGACGTTTATGGTAGCGAGTCAAGCTGCAAGGCCATGCTAATTAAACAGCAGTTATAGTGCTCTGCTGTCAGAACCCATGCACGGGTTGTGTATTTCAAGAAAGGCCTCAAGTGATGCAGTTTCTTTGTAACTGTCCCTGGATTAGGATGACCTCAATGACCCCATTTTATTGTTTTTTTTTTTTTAGCTACATACCATGGCTCGCTCTGAATGGTGATTACGTTAACCTCCCCTCCATTGCGGCTCCTCAGTCAAACGGTTGTCTCATCCCGAGCCAAAGTCGCATTGAAGGGTGCATTGCTTTCTGAGTGAGTCAGGTGTGAACACGTTGACTCTTTGTTCTGTTCTTTCATCCCGTCACCCTCGTCGGGTTGCAGTCTCCCGAGCACAGCAAGGCTCCAACTCCGATCAACACACCTGCTGCCAACACCTCTCCACTGGCTAAGTGGAAAAGGAAGGCGCAGCGTTGCGTGGCATTCAACAGGCTGTTTGGGGATGGGATGGAAATGTGGGTAAACAATAAAAATGGACAGTGACTTCTGTCCTCCAACGCGAAAAGAGATCAACCATTCTACATCTTCACGTCTCATGAAAATATCAGTAAATCTAAATGAGTGGTGGAGGATGATAGCTCAACGACATAATGCTTGCCATTGAGCCTTCTGGTCTTAGGCTTTATTCTTTATACAATTCCATCTGGTATATCACAAACAAGAAGCTCTGCATTGTGCGTAGAGAGGGACTGCATTTCAAGGATCCAGGTGTCAAGACCAAATTATATATTCCATCCATGAGCCAGTTGTAGGATTGATCTCCTTGCCTCATTAGCCACCCTTCCAACTCTCTAGTCAGGTAATTATAACCTGAAAGGCAGTTTTACCCAAGATTGGTTTCATGGTAGTAAGAGATTGACAATGTTCCTCGTTGTATGACTTAACTAAAGCATATTATTTGCATGCCACACTTGGAGATGTAATGTGTAATGGTAATTTGTTCATTGCATGATGATCTAAAATGACAAATCAATTTGTAGGATAGCTCATTTGTTGACATGCTCTTCAATGACCAGTTTGGTTTGGGTTTGTCCCGCAGCACAGTCTGATTTAACTAAATAGTCCTGTTCTTATGCGGTGCATTCTTGGGCAGTTCATATTATGGGTGACAGGTCATTTACTGACTGCCTTCAGTCCCTACCCCAATATAGAGCAGTTTCCTCAATCTTTCTTCTCCCATTACTGCATCACCATGGCTGCAGAGTGATCAGCAACAGTTGTCTTCGCCAACTTTGTCAAGGTCTGAGGAGAGGAAAGAGGCTGCCACCTGTCTTTCAGAAGGATGAGAGATGTCATGGCAGAGAGTGGAGTCATTAGCTCTTATACCAGCCTCGGCTTGGTGTACAAAAAAAAAAGAGAGATGACAATTTTCCAGAGTCAATGGGACCATTGATGAAGATTAGGAATAATATGGGGCCAAGAACACTGCCTTGGGGTACCCAGCCTTGACAGGGAGAGGAGATGAAAGGGTTCCGTTGAGAGCCACACGTCTATGAGAGTGGAGGAAGTCAGGAATCCAAGAGTGGAGTTGGCCTTGGAGTCCACAGGCAGACAGCTTGGAGAGCAAAGCGGGATGCCACACTGTATCAAAAGCTCGAGATATGTCCAGAGAGACGGCCTTGAGCTCATATCTGATATTGAGGACCTCCACCGTTATTGTGAGAGTTGAAGCAGCATGTCCAAGGTTGAGTGACCAGGTCTGAATCTGAATTGATGATCTGAGATGAGGCTGTTGGAGAAAAAGTAATGATTTTTTGTCAATTGCGGTGATAGATTCCATGACCTTGATGATAATTATTGGAAGTGCAGTAAGTGAATTGGGCTGTAGTTAAGGGGATCAATTTTTGCACCTTTTTATGTCATGCTGTGATGTTGGCTGATTTCCAATTTCCCAGGTGGATATAGGAGACCAGCACTGATGTGTTGGAAAAAAAATGCGAATACATGAGGCACGAATGCCGAAACAGGTCACATTTTATGACACATGAATATCAACTTCCACACTCTCTTCAATCTCATTCTTCCCTCCAGGTCTTCAAAACAGCTGTTCACCAGCATCTCAGATCATCCCCCATCCAAAGCCATGATCTTTTATACCCCCATCGACCACCCCCACACCCAACCAATCCCCAAGCGCAACTTCCAAATTTGCAGTTTTTCTTTCCTGAGGGTTTCCTTCTCTGTCCATCTTGTCCACCCCATGCATATTCTCTGATCCTTCTCTCTCCCCATTTCCCATATTTGGCCAAGTCTACCTATTCTTTATCCTTCAACCCTGCTGTTGGTGTTTTCTTCCTTTTTCAACTGTCCCCTTTGTTATGTCGCATTGTGATCCATTCAGTGTTTTCACTCTTCCACAAGCATTGACTTTGTATACAACCCCACCCCCAAAAAAACCCACGAAACCTGAGAGTGCCACTTTAAAAAGAATTTTCACTTGCCCTGGTCTGCTGGTCATACCACATTCTCAAGTTGGCTTCACCAAGTCACGTTTTGCTTTGGTGCCTCTGACCTTACCAGGAATTCCTACCCAATGCAACATCACTCTCCACTTTGGACCATGATGTCCACATCCCATCTTGAAATGCTCGATCCGGCAGAAGCTAAATTTCTGAACGTCATTAGACTTACTCATCTCAGGACACCAAAATGCAGATATACTCATCCTATCCCATACATGTCTGCAGTGAGGTAGTAGAGATGTAGCGACAGAGAGCTTGTATGACAACTACATCCTGTTGTCATGCACTCAGCACTTGTGATCGCAGTATGTTCAAGCTATTTTCCTATTGTTTTTATGTTTCCTTTGACGGTTTTTAGTCTATGATATATGGTGTGGCATGATTAACAACAATCATAATACAAACATTTCTTTTATACAAATTTATTTGTAATATTGGTGATATATTTATTATATTTATTTGAAATTTCATTTGTGATATAAGAAGGTCCAAGTGGTTGAAGTGGTCAATGGTCCAAGCTGTCTAATCTGTCTGAAGGGTGTAAGGAGTCAAAATGGTGTTAAGGTCGAAGGGGTCTCAAGGGTTTTTAGGGTCTTTTGTGGTCTTTGGGGTCTTTTGGGACTTTTTGATCTTCGGTTCTTTTTGGGTCCTTGGGGTTTTTTGGGGTCTCTGGGGTTTTGGGACTTTGGGGTCTTCTGGGTCTTTTGGTGTCTTTAGGGTCTTTGGGAGTCTTGAGAGTGTTGAGGGTCTTTTGTATCCTTGGGGTCTTTTGGTTTTTTGGGGTCTTTGGGGTCTTTTGTGTCTTCAGGACTTTTGGGGTCTTTGTGGCCTTTTGGGACTTTGTGGTCTTTTGGGGGTCTTTGGATGTTTTGGGTCTTAAGGGTTCTCAGTCTTTGAGGTCTTCAAAGGTCTAAGGGGTCTCAGCAGTCTCAAGGGTCGAAAGGTACATTGCAACAACACGTAAATAATAGACATAAAGTCACACCGCCAGATGGACGGAGGGAGGGATGGAAGGACGCACGCTGAGACCGAGCTCCTTTTTCACATACATTGATGTTTCATTGTAAGGGTTATGCTCACGGTGCTTTCTCATTTGTCTTTAAACTTCAGAGTATTCATTTGTGGAAGACATTAGAAAAGAACTTTTAATGGGAAGGGAGTTTTGTGCAATTTTTAAATGCAACAAATTATGTTTTCATTTTTATTTGTGTTTCAACACCACTTAACATAAGTGGTAAAATTTAGTTCAATAATTATTATTTTAGTCACGAGTAATTTAAACACTTTACTTTGTGATTTTGATCCATTTTAATACTAAACTGGTACTTACGTGTGATATAATCAAGCAGGAGTAATCCTCCAGTACAAGTTCCACCACATTCTGGAGCCATCCACAAATGAATTGGCTTTCGGTTTTTGCCTACTTTAAGAACATCCAGTGTGGAAGGTCTGGGTTTATACACCAGGTAGTTGACCATGTATGGGAAGGAGAAAGCCGACCAAGAGCTCTCAATCATCATCCTTCCACGTCGCTGATGAGAGATGCTTTGGAGACATGGTATTTTGAGCATCCCCTTCCAATGATTTGGCTTAGCCAGACATATCAGTCGTCGTCATATTTGTTGGCGTGTCGTACATTTGCAAATGATTGTCAAACAACATGGCCGCCGATGCTGTGCGCACATCAGGATTACCGGGTAGATTACCAAGAGATTGGTGTCTGATATCATCAGGAAGTATCTGTATAAGAACCTCATGGTTCTGGGCTGAGCTAACGGCTCGGTTAAACAATTTCCAGGAAGAACAATAACTTCCACGTTTACCAGAGATGGGTTTCCAGATAACTGGACAACAAAGATTTTGCTACTGGGGTGGAAACATATTGTTACAGATTCTCCGCCCGCCGGCGTGCGAACAGCCGCGTTTAGCCGAATCACGGCCGTATGCCCACCGGACGGACAATCCAGTCACGGCTTTCCGGATCAACGCTGAAAACCAGCCATGGGTGTGTTTTTAAGCACACCACAACCTTGTCCGTTCTCTACCCGTGCGCTACAAGGTCAATTGCCAATATACGTAATTAATCACGCGGGTAGATTACCGAGAGATTGTACCTCAACGGGGCCGCTGGGACACGAGACGCTTAATGCAGCTCACTCCGTTTGGGATAACCGAGCGGTGTATTATCGCGAGCCCCGTTGGACCCGATCGCTTTACCGGCTATTTAAAAACCAACTATATTCCGAGTACAAGATGGCAGCTCAATTAAGGAAAAGACGCAACGAATGGGTGACATTTAAACAAGCACATTTATTTACTAACATAAGCACGCAAGCAGTCATGTATCAATCAAGCAAAAGCAATGCAAAAGATCTACTGCCGTTTATCTATTATGTACAGTCACTTATAGAGTTTTACTTAGAGACGGCGCCACAAACGCACACACAAACACCCAGAAGAAAATGAAAGGAAAACGGGACTGGATGGTGAGCTCCATGAGCCTGTGTCCTCCACGATCCGACCCAGAGCGACGATCGAGCTCCCTCTAGCTCTCTCCTCTCCTCAGCATGCCTCCCCCGAGACTCACGGACTCCAAGCTCTGGGCGAGACTGCGAGAGCCAGCCCCCACAACCACGACTCAGCCACGAACGGCCACAACCACTCTGACGACTTGACGACTCTCCCACTCTTCTTCTCAGCGCTCGCGTTCCGCCGCTTTATATTCAAGCCCCGCCCCTTTTCAACTCCTGCCCTTCCTTCCAGAACATGCGGGAAACTTCCAGAAGGAAGCGCTTTCCCGCCAAATTAGGGACGCGCGCTGCCGCGGGAGTTGCCTTGGTTCTTCTCTTTGTCCCTTGCAGGGTGAAATCCACCGCGGAGACGCCATTCGTTCGGGGGAGGGGGGAACGGGGGCCGCCTGCTTTCCCTCGACGAAGGCCAGGCCTCTGGCAACCGTGTGCCGAGATAGAAAACGCGGTGGTTGTTGAGGCGGCGTGGTTGGTGGTTGAGGTGATCATGGTTGGTGGTTGAGGTGATCGTGGTTGTTGTAATGGTGGTGTGGTTGGCGTTGTGTGGTGGTCGTGATGGTGGTGTGGTTGGGTGCTTGTGATTAAGGTGGTTGTGTGAATGCGGTGGTGGTGAAGGTGTTGGTGGTGGCGGTGGTTGTTGTGAAGTGGTTGATAAGAGCGATGTTGGTGGTGGAGGTGGTGGTTGTGAAGCGGTTGGTCCAAATTAACGATAGCAAAAGAAAAACGGCTCACTCAAAGATTACAGTCCTGATCACACGAAAAAATTCCCATTAGACAACGGTGGGGAAATCTATCTGAACACAGACTTATCTGCATAACTGAACTAAGGACCTATATGGTGCTCTGCGAATTTCCACAGCCATAACAATATGTTCTAGACGCAGTCGAGTACGCTGATTCTGAATCTGAAGTCATAATTTTCTCAGCACATCAGGATTTTGAGTTATACATGTGGCCAAATTTCAGTAGCTTTCCCTGGTAGGTGATTTTGAGTGATCATTATTTTTTTATTTTTTTTTTGTATCTTTGGTTTCAACTATAGCAATACAACTGTTGTGGAATAATATTTCTCGTAAAAAGAGCTTTAGAATGCACTTTAAACTAGAAGGGCACTCGGTGGAGCGTATATCCCTCGCCACGTAATGCCTGATCCACGAGAACATATCGGGCACAATACATTTCTGTAATATCATGCTATACAGTATTATATCGTTTTTGGCACTATCTCTCAATAGTGAAGAATCACTTTAAAAATCAAATAATTCTCATATCCATCGGTTTGGCCCTATCTTTCAATGGTGAAGAATCACTTAAATAATTATCAGATCCGGATCGTCATCAAAATCGAATCGGTTCGTCCATGTCACACACCCAACGTGTTCACAAAATTTCATCCGGATTCGTTCACAACTTTTTGAGATATCCTGTACACAAACAAACAAACAGACAAACAAACAGAAAGGGGTGAAAACATAACTTCCTTCATCTTCAGTGATGGAGGTAATAATTAAAAATGGATGAAAACTGACCAAGCTATGAATTTTTCAGTAAAATTTTCCACTTGGTATTACAATTTTTAACTAACTCTCACCCTTATGAAAAACTTTGAAGGCATTGGATCATGATGGTAATGGCTTCCAATATCTCAGAGAAGTTTGGCGCAGAAAAATCCGATGCTAAACTCAAAGTGGGCATTTTCGTTGGGCAACAGATCCGAGAACTGATGTGTGATCCCGAGTTAAAAATAGTGGGGCAGATTAAGTCAGTATCCCACAAGAATCTTTCGGTTGATGGTACAAGCTCCAAATGTGGTATACATGTGCTCCAGGACCCATTCTCTCAGAAAAGTACGTTACCCATGTTGAAAAACAAAATGGCCGCCATTTTTCTTGATGCCGTCTCATAAAATAGGAAAAAGGGTTTTCAGTGCTAAACGTCTATAAATAGGAACATGCTATTGATCCAAATGTTAAATATTGTATTTTGACTGGAGAAATATATTTTGGCACTAATATTTGAAAATGGTTACAAGTTTTCAAGATGGCGGCCATTGCATGACTTAAAATCAGTACTTTTGTAGCTGTCTTACAAAATTATCACAGATATTGCTGGGCAACATCTGTGATCATGTATTGAGGTGATGCGGTCAAGCTCTATTACATTATGTGAATAAGAGTTATGTTAAAGCACAACCAGGGCACACTGGTGACATCACTGCTGTGAGACTCGGCATGGGGTTCAGTGTTAGCTTATAGTGTACTACTTGTAGCTGGAGTTTACTAACCTAAACTGTAGTTTGTAGTATACTTGAGTGTCCCAAATGCTATCTCATAAGCCCCTGTATATATTTCAGCTAGAAGTATAGCTAGTTGTAGTATTACACTATTAGATAGCCGCGCCTGAATTGACAGGATGTGCCAGCGCGGGAGAGCCGAGCCAAGGGTAACGGGGCTTCAGTTACCCGGAAGGTGTACAGATCGCACGGGACTTAAATAGCACTGGATGAATGATCGGGCTAGGTGTAGGGCATTTGTTTTGTATGTATGAACCTAGTTGTATCCCATATCTCAATGTGCTAATGTATTTTGTACGGTTAGGTGGTAAAAGGATAAACCCTCGGCCTTAACCTGTTCAATATGTCCAGTAATAATCCGTTGAGTTGTACTCCTAAAACTGACTGGAGGAAGTGTTGCCTCTGTCCGACTGATACAAAAGAAGAGTTGAAGTCTCCCCCAACCCGTTATGAGTGGAGTTCTGATGGTTATTCCATGATAGCAAAAAACCTACCACAATTTCAGGCAATCCACCAGTTACTAATCAGGTTAGACTCATCCAGATTGGATGAAAGAGGTGGTATTGAGGATACACTGAGGCGAAATAGTGCCAAGTACCACCAAAATTGTCGCAAAATGTTTGACAGCTATAAACTTGAGCGTGCCACTAAAAGAGCAGCTGAAATTCAAAATGATCCAGGAGAAGGGCACTCAAAAATGCGAAGAACTAGCATGGAAGTGCAATGGTGTTTCCTACGTGAAAAGATACAACCAAAGTCAAAATTGCGACAAGCCATGACCATGCAGCTAAGTGAGAGGCTTAATGAATGTGCTCGCAATCTTAATGATGGCAAGCTTTTGGCTGTCTTGAGCGGTGGAGATGTGGTTGCCCTGGAACTGAAATACCACTACTCTTGCTTAACAGCTCTGCATCATAGAGAGAGGGCACACATTGCAGCCAAGAACAAAGAAAAAGTCCTGTCATCCCAAGAAAAGGAAGTCTTCCCTTTGGTGTTCTCTAAACTTCTTACCTATGTCATTGAGACAAGAAACAGCAGTGATGGGCCTGTTTCGTTTCGACTTGCTAACTTGGTGAGTCTTTACATGGAAAGACTTGAACAATTTGGAACAGATATACCTGATGTGAACTCTACCAGACTGAAAGAAAAGCTTTTGGCAGAGATACCTGCGTTGGAAACCAACAAGGATGGACGTGATGTTTATCTGACATTCAAGAAGGATGTAGGTCCTGTCATGTCAGAAGCATCAACCTACTCTGATGCCATCATTCTCGCCAAAGCTGCCAAGATATTGCGTAGGCACACGCTTGATCACAAATGTAAATATGAGAGCAATCTTCATGAGACGTCAGTATACGATTCATTACCTCCTGCTTTGCTCCAATTTGTCTGCATGATTGAGCATGGAGCAGACACAAAGTCTCAACTGAGGTTTGGAGCAACTACAACTGACCTGGCTATGGCTCAGCTCCTTCAATACAACTGCTTTGCCAAATACAAAGAAGGTGCTGCCACACACAGGCATTCCAGAGACAGAGAAACCCCATTTCCAGTCTACATAGGGATGTCTGTTCATGCTAAGACAAGAAAGAGACACCTAGTAGAAATTCTCCATGACCATGGTCTCAGTATTCCATATGATCGAGTACTCGACATATCAGCTCAGCTGGGAGATGCAAC
Organism: Eptatretus burgeri; assembly: GCF_056783735.1. Taxonomy (NCBI): domain Eukaryota; kingdom Metazoa; phylum Chordata; class Myxini; order Myxiniformes; family Myxinidae; genus Eptatretus; species Eptatretus burgeri. The sequence goes on from NC_140975.1 coordinate 41,563,351, forward strand.
TGTAGCTGGGAGATGCAACGGTTCGGGCACAACGGCTCGTTCCGCTCGAGGTCCATCGAGGGTTTGAATTCCCCGGTAGCTTTGCCACGTGGGTAATTAGGTATAGTGAAGTTTGGCAATTGACCTTATCCACGCGGTCAAATTATTGGCGATTCATGGTCTCGTAGGGTACCCGTGCCTTTCGGACTTATCCGAGGGTCACGACCTAAATTCCGGTGTGTTCGGTGGAGCAGACTCTACTGCTCCCTCTCGCGGTCGTGCTCGCCACCGATACCCAGCCCCGCAACAATATTGATACCTACTTTCTATGACTGAAATATCTTGGTGGAACCTTTCGCCATGCTCATCGCTCACCTCACCAAGATTAGGTGTGAAGAAATCAAGATGAGAATGCAAGAAGTTCATTTTAAGAGGCATGGGGCCGTCGTCTGCTTTCCCCCGATGAATGCCAGGCTTCTCGCAACCGTGTGCCGAGGTGGAAATGTGGTTGCGGATGTGGTGAAGGCGGTTACGGTGGTTGTCATAATGGTGGCGTGGCTGGCGTTTTGTGGTGGTTGTGAGGGTGGTGTGTTTGGGCGGTGGTGGTTAAGGTGGTTGATGTGAAGGCGGCTGTTCGTTGTCTGTGGGGATGTTGGCGGTTGATGAGAAGGTGGTTGTGGTGATTGTGGTTGTTGGCGCTTTGTGGTGGTCTTGATGGTGGTGGTCCAAAATAAAGATAGTAAAAGAAAAAGGGCTAACTCAAAGATCACAGCCCTGTTATATGAATAAATCCCTTTAAACATCGGTGTGGAAATCTATCTGAACACACACTTATCGATATAACTGATCTTGGGGAAATCCTTTATGGTGTCCTGCGAATTTCCACAGCCGTAACAATATATATATATATATATATATATATATATATATATATATATATATATATATATATATATATATATATATATATATATGTGTGTGTGTGTGTACTGTATATATCTAAAAATGAAAAGCATGGTGAGTCAGTGAGGCGGTGAAGCCGTGAATCAGTCAGGGAAGTGAGCCTGGTGTTGGCTTAGTGGTTAGGGTGGCGCCTTGGGATCCTCAGGTCCTGAGTTCAAGCCCCGTTGGCCGCTGAATTAATACACCAGGGGGTTCATTCAGCCTGTCATCCTTCCGAGGTCGGCAAAATGAGTACCAGTTTGAACTGGAAGAGGGGCACTGCATCAGCGACACAGTCGCGCTTCCAAGAAATGATAACTACCCTGGCAGCTAAGTTGCCATATGCAAGAAGAAGAAGAAGAATCCGGGGAAGCCATGAAGACTATATGCCAATTCATCTCATCCTGTTTGAACGTTAACTCCCCGAAGACCCAAAATACCTGAAGACCCAAAAGTCACCGAAGACCCCCAAGATACCCTGAAGTCCCAAAAGACCCTGAAGACCTTAAAGTTACCAAAGACCCCAAAAGACTCTGAAGATGCCTAAGGCCCCCATCACCCCAGAGATCCAACAGTCCCTAAAGACCAAAACATCCCCAAAAGAGCCAAAAGTCCCAAAGGACCCTAAAGACCAAAAAGTCACCAAGGACCAAAAAATGCAAAAGACCCAAAAGTCCCCAAGGACCCAAAAGATTCCAAAGACCCTTTAGACCCCTGAGACCTTAACATTATTTAGACCCCTTACACCTTTCAGACAGATTGGACAGCTCAGACCCTTGACCATTTCGACCACTTGGACTTTTTTATATCACAAATAAATTTCAAATAAATATAATATCACCAATATTACAAATAAACTTGTGGAAAAGAAATGTTTGTGCTACGATTGGCGTAAATCATGACAACACAGCAAATCTGTGACGTCAATCTCTGCAACAACATGTGGAGAGGCGAGCGCAGCGAGCCAATCCATGCAAGTGTCAGATAAAATGAAATAAGGCTGTTGTCGTACTCTCTTTGCATTTGATTATCAGACTGGTTTGTGAATGTACATGCCGCAACGAACCAATGGAAATATAAGAAAGAAGAATGTGGTGAACTAGATAAGAACATAATTGATATTGTTCCTCATGAACGAAGAGACACCATCACACATAAACACTCAAAGGTAATGCATGAGTTGTGTGCACACACTGAACTATGTCTCCCCTCTCAGCTGACATGCACAAAGTAATGTCTCTGACTTCTTGGTCTTTAACAACCTCTTATCTGAACTCTTACTTTCTGACCTCCCCAACCACCGTGCCTTAAACACACATTCCATCCACTAACCCACTCGTCAGCCTCCTGAAGTCAAAGCTTTCCATATGTCTCCATTGTCTTGACCCCTTTTTCATCCAGATGATGGAATCGCCAATGTTGCTATTTTCTCGGGTGCCTTAAGGTGTTGGCTCACTGCTATCTCATTTTGACCTCCACCATGAACCGTGACCTCCAGAACATGCTGACATTGTCTGCAACTAATGTCGACCCATTTCTCTCAGCAACATTTTCAGTAGGTCAGGCTCCCTCCTCCATCAAACAGCTCTCCACGACTCTTCCAGTCGAAATCCATCTGTTGGCAATGGCAAACATCTGGCCCCGATGGCATTTTTGCCGCTGCTGTATCTATGATGTCTGCACGCTCTTCATTCTTGCATTCGATCCACGCAGGCCGAAACATCCGATGTGGAGAGTCTTACCTCTCGGAGACCAATTATCCTGTCTCATTCGTACTCACTCGACTGTTTATAATAAACACACCTTGTGTGTATCCTCACTAGCAGGTGTTAAAATATTCCGCATAATTGCACCTGTCTGTGTAATACATGACAGATGTTAGTGCCACTTGCATAAAACTGTAACAATTTTCTTCAAGATTTTCTCGAACTTCTGTAATTGTTTTTATAATTGATGGCCATTGTTTTTGGTGGGACCCCAGAGGGTATGGGGGAGATGAGAGGGGCTCAGGTTAATCGTCCATTGTACGTTGTCTTCCGTTGCTTAGCTGGTCGTGTATTTTGTTTTTATTACGTGCTTTGGGATAATATTTTGTACAAGTTTCCTTTGCCCAGCAGTGGCCGACCAATTGACAATCAGATCTCAAGTTTATGAAGAAGAAATAATCGCTTGTGCATTCGTATGGAAGATTTGAACCTGCCCCGAACCACCCACAGTGTAATCTTGCGAGCCATACTTGAGCCTACACTCATTCAATTAACCTCCGGGCCCTCTCATATGGGTCTTCACTGGTCTTACATTGTTCTTATAATGTGTACTTGTAAGTTCTACTGATGCTATGTTACACTGAATTGATTGCATTTTTATTGCCACCGATAAGAAATATATTTTTTTTATGATTCTCTTGTGCTTGGATGTGCCTTTATTGCAAATGAGTTATCGTGCCATAATAACTAATTTTCGCAATTATTCATGCAATATAATAGGACAGATTTGGCATTTATAAATCTGTAGGTGTTCCCCACCCCCATTCTCATCAAAACTTTGAAACAACCAATGTCAGGCCATTCACTACACATCAGAGGCGTCTGCTTTCTCAATAGGGAGACGAACTGAAGTGCGTTAATGCTGGGTCTACAACAGCTTGTTGAACAAATGATTTTTTAAATTTTCTCTGGAATTCAAACAACATGATAATGCCAACTTGAGGATAGCACCACCGATGACGTCATGCACCACTTCTTTTTATTTTGATGTACCATCCATCCATCCATTGGGACCATACTCTGTGCAGAGCATTGGTGCTGCCGAAGCAGTCTCCTTGGCTATTGGACACAATCCTGGACGGGTTGCCACTCCGACACACTACTCCCACTCATATCGCCAACCTCGGAAGGATGACAGGCAAAGTCAACCCCACCTGGTATTAATTCAACAGCCGAGTGGGATTTCAACTCAGGATCCGAGGATCCCAAGCCCACCACCCTAACTATTAAGCCAACACCAGGCATAATGTGCCATACATACTCTTTGTAAAGAGAGTGCTACTGAAGCAGTTTCTTAGCAAGGATTATACTGAGTGGTTTGCCATTGCCTTCCCAGAAAAGTTTTGTCCGTGCTGTCTCCTCTTAAATGGCGAATGTCAAGCAAGATTCGGAGGGTAATTTTTTTCTTTTAAATAGGGGTCAAATTTATCTTGATATGAGGAGGAACTGTTGAAACTATGGTTTTCAGTTTTCACATAAATGCAGATAAAACGCCTGAAGAACGACGTCACACTTCCCTTTTAAAACTCAATCAGGTGGAACATTAAGCATCGATTTCCCTCCACGTAATGCACTATGTTCAGGTCCAACTTGTAATCCAAATCATAAGTCTAATGTATAAAAGCACCTGACTCGAGAGTGTTCAACCAAGAATAATAATAATAATAATTATAATACACGTACTCACCTTCTCGCTGACATTGACTTCATACCAAAGGTCATGAGATGGCAATGCCATGCACGCAGCAGTTTGAGCAGTCAGATAAAGTGACTCATAACTGTTGAGATCCCTCACAACTGCGGGGGTGTTCTTTGGGTTTACCCATTCAAACAATGTACAGATGAGTAACGATAGTTCATACATCAGATCTAAGTTCGTACTGTCGCATGTCATTTGAGTCGCTACACATGACAACAACAGGCCGTTCTTAGAATACAACATTGATTATTTTTGCCATGATACAATAAATCCTGCTGGGAATTAATCTTTCCCTCAACCAATCTCCTCTTCATTTGCTGTTTGTAATTTGATTGGCGTTTCAAGGCCATGGATGATTATTGAATGGGTTTTTATTTTTTACCTCTGCCAACCAAGGTGGATGGAGGTTATGTATTCACCCCTATTCGTCTGTTTGTTTGTGAGCAGAATATCTGAAACTGTTATGGACTGACATGGATGAAACTTGGTGGACAGGTTTGGTGTGGTAAAAGGACGAAATGGTTCGATTTTGGTGAAGATCCAGATCTGGGTACGATAATTTTTTTTTAAGTGATTCTTCAAAATTGAGTGATAGGGCCAAAAAACGGTGTATAGCACAACATCTCAAAAAAGTTATGGAAGGGTGTGAACAAAATTTGGTGGATGGGATGAGTTGGTTAGGTGACAAGACAAGCAGATTAGATTTTGGTTAAGGTCTGGATTCAAATGCGACTTATCAGTGGGATACAAAACGTAGACTGTTCAACGCAGCGGAGGTATGTGTCATTTCAAGTGGAGGTATACCTAGCGGAGGTATGTGTGCTACCCAGTGTCATTCAAGGTTGTTTTTTTTTTTTGCATTGCTGTACGGATTATTTAAGTAGGGAACCCGAAGTGTTACAAAGGAAGCTTATATGTTATGAACAAAAACACATTCCCCAAAATCCCACGCAAAAAGGAGGGTGAAGCAATTGGTTCACTCTGTCTGTCTACAGATGTCAGCCTATGATCGAGGAATAAGTCGATTTCAATTAATTTTATATTTTGAACACTGTCAAATACGAATTGGAACATGAATCGGAACAGGAACCTGCACCATAGCAGTACTTTGGCTCTGAATTTGGCGAATTGTACGAAATCGCATCCCGATTGCGCATGCACACAGAGGAGTACGGTAATTGTATGACTGTCTATCTGCCAGTCAAACAAAATTGAAAATCATTCTGAACAGGAAACTTACTGTTTTTAAGGACGTTATAAAGAACACAAACAACAGGCATGAATAACTAATTTAATGTGTTGAATAAGGTGGTGTAATAGCCAACTGCATCAATGGTGGTAAACATTCAAAAAATGTTGTTTGAATTTATTCTTTACAGCTTTTAAAATCTTTATTTTATTTCAATTTAATTGCATACTTCAACTCGAACACAAATTGCATTTTTGGCACTTTCAAAAACCTCCATTTTATCGGTACTTCGCCAACTTTTTACGTCATCTCAACCAATCAAACGTGTCGCTCGCACTCTGTGTTGAGGAATATCAAGCTTCAGACAAAATCGTGGCTCATCCATAACAATTAACTGTCTAAAATAATAAATGTCAGCATGTACATGTGTCCTCCATAACTCTGAAACCATGAAACATAACGGTGCAAAACTTTGTATGCATACTTAGCGAACTCCACGGTCGTGCATGAGTGAAAATTGGGTGTTTGGGTTAATGTAAACCCCTTTTGAAGATAATTAACAGGGTGTTCATCATGAAAAACTAAAAAAAGGTTGACTGCTTTCACCTTGCAGGGGCCATAAGCCGCCATTTTGTTTCGGCCTGCTCAACAATGCCTTGAATTGGAACAGGCCACAACAGTTTCTGCACGATGAAGCGCTCAATTTGTTTTTTCACTTTCCTCACTCATATCATCAAATATCTGATCTTTATACCTGCGAATCACTGTGTACATCACTTTTGTTGGTGCTATAGTTTTCAAATTAGGAGCTTGGAGCGATTTTACACGTTGCTGAAAATGATACGATTTTTCCAAGATGGCCTCTCATGGATTAATTAAAGTATATAATCAAAATAAAATCCTGGTGTTGGCGCAGTGGTTAGGGCAGCAGCTTGGGATCCAAAAGGTCCTGAGTTCAAGCCCCGTTGGGCCACTGAATTAATACACCAGGGGGTTGACTCAGCCTGTCATTCTTCCGAGGTCGGCGAAATGAGTACCAGTATACTAGGCCGGTGTATACCCCGGTTAAAATAGGTGTACCATATCCCTGTGTTGTATGAGGTGACCAGGGTTGCGTCAGGAAGGGCATCTGGCGTAAAACATGTGCCAAATCACTACGCGGATCATACGGATGATCTGCTGTGGCAACCCCTAACAGGAGCAGCCGAAAGAAGAAGAAGCAGAAGAAGAAGAAGAAGAAGAAGAAGATAATCAAAATCTGTAGGGGAGGGGAGGACAGAGAGTTGGGGTTTGGAGGAAGTCTTGCCAACACATGGAAAAACATGCAACATTGTCCACCCTGAAGCTCTACAAGGATAAAGAAAAAAAAGAAGGTCAAACTGTGATAAAATGTGATCGAAAAATGCGATGTGAAATCCTCAGTACTGAACAAGAAGGCAGAAAGAGGAAAAAGAAAAAAGACAGAAAGAAGAGCACAAAAGGTGGAGGAAGACAGAAGGAAGATAGAAGAACAATGAAAAAAGATAACGAAGGAGAGGCAGATGGAAGAATGAAGATACAAGAACAAGAAAGGCAGAAGGACAGGAATATAAAGAAGGAAGATATAAGTAAAAAGGAAGAAGAAAAAAAACAAGGAATAACAAAAATTCAGAGCAGCAGAAACTATCCAACATCAAGAAGCAAGACTGGAAGCAAACACAGCAGCAATGACTGCATTCTGCCCTCCCGTACTGCCCTCCCATACCCAGTCATTTTGTTGTACTTCAGTCGGTTGTCTATACTATCGAGTTTAGGAGGAAACGGTTCAAGTCTATGAAACCTTTGTGGCTCCTGTGTGAAGTGGGGCTATTGCAGTAAAATACAGAACACACAAAAAACGGCACTCTGTGTTGAGGTATGGAAGTGATGGTCATGTTTAACACCTGACCAGTCAAAAATCCCCAGGGGGTTAAATATCACGACAAAGTCAGTTTTGGTCCGATTTGCTCTTATCTTATTGAAGCGACAGGTATCATTTGTTCTCTCCCACCTGTCTCTCTCTCTCTCTCTCTCTCTCTCTCTCTCTCTCTCTCTCTCTCTCTCTCTCTCTCTCTCTCTTTCTTTACCTCCCCCACCCTCTGTCTTCTTCTCCTCTCTCTCCCCCTCCTATCTCTCCCCACCTCTTCTCTCTCCCCCCTCCTCTTTCTCCCCTCCCCCCTCCTCTCTCTCTCCCATCCCTCATTCTCTCCCCCTCTTTCTCTCTCCCCCCTCTCTTCGTATTCCCATCAGCGATGCGACAAGTGGTATTTGCTAGTCGGAAACATAGATGGAGCTCGGAAACGCAAAGGAAGAATTTAAAAGACCCATCCCATGTTCTTTTTCTAATCACTGTGCAGGGTAAGGTGTTCTATTACCTCTCTAATTTTATTCTACATTGATGAGTATCTGATGTGCTATTA
>NC_140975.1:41578863-41613863 GCF_056783735.1 Eptatretus burgeri
CGATCATTTGATAAATAGTCTTTCAAAGTTTCGTTTTTTTCTATCCTTCTTTTAAACCTAGCTTTCAGCCTGAATTTAGTCCAACGTTGAAAGACATATTTAGCAGTTCGCAAACATCAATAAATAATAGTCTGATCTCAGTCTTTCATCAGATACATATCGCTCATGGGACCATCCTTCTGACCATTCATCCACTGCAGTAGTTACAGATTAGGATATGTGTTTACAAGCTAAGATGTTTGAACTTGTGCCCAAACTTGACAATGAGATTAGAGTCTGTTCAGCATATCACCCCAAAACCCTCTTTTGAGAAAAGTGCTGTGGGAGATTAAGCAAGAGCAAGCATACTGGACAGCCAAATTTAAGGTTATTGTCCTTTATATGAAGGATTTTGCATTCTGTGATGCAGCAGTCCTTAGCAATATACCACGTGACACTGTTGAGTCTGATTCCACTGAGACTTGAACCCAGAGGGGAGAGATAAAAGATGCAAGCATGCTTTCACCGAGACCACACATCCTGCATTTGTGATCGTTAGTATAGATACGTGTCAATTTTTTTTTCCCCATAGAATGCTCGTTATAAGTTCAAAGGGAACAGCCTTGTGATCCAGGGGTTTAAAGCTTTACCGTACGTGTTTGACCGTCGTCTCCTACTGTCCATTGCAATTTATGCAAAAGGACATTGATGTCTACCAACAGCAGAATATAAGTGAGAGTGAGATCAAGGGGAGAGGCAGAAGGACATAAAGGGGGGGGAGGGGATGAACAAGCTGCACACAAATTGTAACACAGCAAGAAGAGGAAGGGGGAAAATGGGGATGAAACAGAAAAGGAACAAACCAACCGACAACTAACAAATGAAAAGAGGTGTTTGGGGGGGGGGGATCACAATTATTCGGTGGAAAAAGGGGAGTGCTTGAGATTGGGGTTATTTCGCGTGGAGGAGATGATGGGTGTAGATGGGGGGGGGGTGACCTGAGGTATTGGTGAACAGTTATCTTGAAGCCCTGGAGGGAGGAATGAGACTGAACAGACTGGGGAAATTGGTTCAACAAATGAGAGAAAAGAGGAACAAATGAGTGGAAGTGAACAGTGAGCCTGGGTTTTGGGAATTTGACAAGAAAAGGGTTACTGACAGACCCTGTGTGTCTTGTAGAAACCTCGGAGGGACAGAACCAAGAGAGGGCAGAGGGTGCAAGACCAACAAGGAGGTGATAAAATACAGAGATCACTGACCTGTCTGCGATGTGAAAGTAACAAATCGAGACACTCAGCTTTGTCACAAGAGATCCAAATGATTTTGAGGGCCTTGCTTATCACAGCATTATACCCTAAGCTATAAAGCCCATGTCATTAAGACAAAAGCTAAGGTTGGAGCCAGAAATAACTTCCTGAAGAAGCTGGCCAACACAAAATGGGGTACTAGTCCAGCAATTATAATGAACACTACTCTTGCAGTGTTATTCAGCAGCTGTGTATGCCTGCCCAGTGTGGAGTCACTCATCTCATGGTGTTATGACACAAATGACAATGACCGATGCGACTGTGGAGAAGCCCCCAAACAATGGAACACCTCCTCGCCTTCCCTCTACTGCCAGAGCCAAGCAGACCAGATGACCTGGAAGCTTTTATCCACATGCCATGTAGTGACATGTAGTGACATGTAGTGACATGTAGATGTAGTGACACAAGAAGAAGAAGAAGAAGAAGAAGAAGAAGAAGAAGATCACAGCATCAAGAAGTCCAAGCCATGAGGCAGGGGCACCAGCCCAAAGGGGAGATTCTATCAAGGTTTTTTCAGGGTTGAAAGACGTATTCCAGATGTTGGACCAGCTCCAGATTCTATCAAGGTCTGCAGACAGCAAATACACTGCTGCCTGCCTAAAGGATAATAAATTATACAGCAGAGGGTGGAATCATCAGAAAAGAGATGAGCAGGATATTTCCAGGTTATCAGAAAGATAATTGAATTATTTATTCATATGCAGCCTGTTAGTGCTTGGCTGCATCATTTTCTGGGGCTGCAGCTGTGCCACAGATGAAATGACCCTGTTAACAATAAGCTGGTACTTATTTTGCTGACCTCAGAAGGATGACAGACTGAGTCAACCCACCTGGTGTTAGTTAAACTAGTACGGGCCCGTAGGTGCGTAAACGACGACTGGATTGGGGCATTATTTCACCCCACTCACCCCCTCCCATCACTCGCCCCCTCCTCTCTCCCCCTCTCTCGTTCCAGTACCCTCTCTCGTGGGTGAGGAATGCCAGTATGTGCAGCTTCGTTCCTTCGCTCTCGTAAACGACGACTGGATTGGGGCATTTTTTCAATTAGATCGGACCAACCGTATCATAAATGGCCATAACTTGGGAAACACCTGGGAAACATACTCAGGTCCCCAGCGTCAATTGTGACGTCATATCAAACGAAGAAGAATTGTGATGCCCCCTCTCTCGCCCTCCTTGCTCCCCCCTAGTTTCGCCCGTCCTCTCTCGCCCCCACTCTCACCCCCTCTCTCGCCCCCACCCCTCTCCCCCTCTCTTGAATTGTGACGCCCCTCTTTCTCACCCCCTCTCTCCCTCCCCTCTCTTGCCCTCCTCTCTTGCCCCCCTCTCTCCCCCTCTCTCTCCCCCACTCTCCCCCTCTCTCACCCCTAGTCTCACCCCTAGTCTCACCCCTCCTCTCCCCCTCTTTCTCCCCCTCTTTCTCCCCCCTCCTTCTCCCCCTCTTTCTCCCCCCTCTTTCTTCCCCTCTCTCGCCCCTCCTCTCTCGCCCCCACTCCCACCCCCTCTCCCGTCCCCTCTCTCGCCCCTCTCTTTCGTCCCCACTCCCACCCCCTCTCTTGCCCTCCTCTCACCCTAGTCTCACCCTTCCTCTCTCCCCCCTCCTCTCTCGCCCCTCTCTCTCGCAGATATTGGTCGACAGATAAATGGCCGTAACTTGGGAACTCCTCGTCCGATTGATATCAAACCTCGAAAAGGCACATCCGCGGGTCCCCAGCAATATTCCTGGCAAGTTTCAATCAGATCGGACCGTCAATCGTGCAAAAATAAATAAATAAATAAACAAACATTAATTGTGACGTCATTCGTGACGTCATAGCATCGTGTCTTGTCATTGGTTGACAGATAAATGGCCGTAACTTGGGAACTGCTTATCCGATGAATATCAAACCTTGAAAAGGCACATCCGCGGGTCCCCAGCAATATTCCTGGCAAGTTTCAATCAGATCGGACCGTCAATAGTGCAAATAAATAAATAAATAAATAAATAAATAAATAAACATTAATTGTGACGTCATTCGTGATGTCATAGCACCGTGTCTTGTCATTGGTCGACAGATAAATGGCCGGAACTTGGGAACTGCTTATCCGATTAATATCAAACCTTGAAAAGGCACATCCGTGGGTCCTCACCAATATTCCTGGCAAGTTTCAATCAGATCGGACCGTCAATCGTGCAAAAAAAAAAAACAAAATTTAAAAAATAAATAAATAAATAAACATTAATTGTGATGTCATTCGTGATGTCATAGCACCGTGTCTTGTCATTGGTCGACAGCTAAATGGCCGTAACTTGGGAACCGCTCGTCCGATTGATATAAAACCTCGAAAAGGCACATCCGCGGGGCCCCGGCAATATTCCTGGCAAGTTTCAATCCAAAGAGGAAGCATTGTGACATCATTCGTGACATCATAGCACCATGTCCTGTCTGGTTGACAGACAATATATAGGTCGTTATTGGTTGACAGACATTGGTCATTGTATCACGTTATTCTTTTTATTCAATTATTGTGCTATTATTGTGTACTGCAAATTATTGTGCTATTATTATTATTACTAGTATGGGCCCGTAGGGCCGGGCCCATAGGTACGTAAACGACGACTGGATCGGGGCATTATTTCAATTAGATTGGACCAACCGTATCATAAATGGCCATAACTTAGCAAACATACTCAGGTCCCCAGCGACGATTGTGGCGTCATATCAAACGAAGAAAAATTGTGTTGTCCTGTCATTGGTCGACAGATAAATGGCCGTAACTTGGGAACCGCTTGTCCGATCGATATCAAACCTTGAAAAGCACATCCGCGGGGCCCCGGCAATATTCCTGGCAAGTTTGTCAGATCGGACCGTCGATCGTGCAAATAAATAAATGAATAAATAAACATGAATTGTGACGTCATTCGTGATGTCATAGCACCGTGTTTTGTCATTGGTTGACAGATAAATGGCCGTAACTTGGGAACCGCTCGTCCGATTGATATCAAACCTCGAAAAGGCACATCCGCGGGTCCCCAGCAATATTGTTGGCAAGTTTCAATCAGATCGGACCGTCAATCGTGCAAAAATTAAATAAATAAATAAACATTAATTGTGACGTCATTCGTGATGTCATAGCACCGTGTCTTGTCATTGGTCGACAGATAAATGGCCGTAACTTGGGAACTGCTCATCCGATTAATATCAAACCTCGAAAAGGCACATCCGCGGGTCCCCAGCAATATTTCTGAGAAGTTTCAATCCGAAGAGGAAGCATTGTGACGTCATTCATGATGTCATAGCCCCGTGTCCTGTCTGATTGACAGACAATATATAGGTCCTGATTGGTTGACAAACATTGGTCATTGTATCACGTTATTCTTTTTATTCAATTATTGTGCTATTATTGTGTACTGCCAATTATTGTGCGATTATTATTATTACTAGTACGGGCCCGTAGGGGCGGGCCCGTAGGTGCGTAAACGACGACTGGATCGGGGCATTATTTCAATTACATTGGACCAACCGCATCATAAATGGCCATAACTTGGCAAACATACTCAAGTCCCCAGCGTCAATTGTGACGTCATATCAAACGAAGAAGAATTGTGTTGTCCTGTCATTGGTCGACAGATAAATGGCCGTAACTTGGGAACCGCTTGTCCGATCAATATCAAACCTTGAAAAGCACATCCACGGGGCCCCGGCAATATTCCTGGCAAGTTTCAGTCAGATCGGACCGTTAATCGTGCAAAATAAATAAATAAATAAATAAATAAACATGAATTGTGACGTCACTCGTGATGTCATAGCACCGTGTCTTGTCATTGGCCGACAGATAAATGGCCGTTACTTGGGAACCGCTTGTCTGATCGATATCAAACCTCGAAAAGGCACATCTGCGGGGTCCCGGCAATATTCCTGGCAAGTTTCAATCCGATCGGACCGGCGGTCGGCGAGAAACGGCGGTCGCAGACAGACAGACAGACAGACAGACAGACACACACACACACACACGCACGCACACACGCACGCACGCACACACACACACACACACACAGATTGCTGGAATTATAGATTGATTATTATTAATATGCTGTTATCATTATTCTGAGAAAAAATGGCATGATAAGGTGATAAGGTGGAACGACACTTCAGCTGCCATATATACACCTTTTCAACACTTAAAAAAGCAATAAAATGGCCGTAACTTGGGAACCGCTCGTCCGATTGACATCAAACCTCAAAAAGGCACATCTGCGGGGGCCCGGCATTATTCCTGGCAAGTTTCAATCCGATCGGACCGGCGGTCTTCGAGAAACGGTGGTCGCAGACAAACAAACAGACAGACAGACACACACACAGAGATTGCTGGAATTATAGATAGACTAGTACGTGGCTGCAAAAAAAAAAACATTAAAAATAAATAAATAAATATTCAAACCGCGAGCAACAAACAACAACCACACAGGCCGTTTGTTCACTCTCGCGTGCCCGTACGTGCGTGGCCCGGAAGTTCGCATATTATTCGCAGTTACGATTATTCGCAATTTAGTTTTAATACCCAATTATTCAATTAGCGCCAACGTATTTTACCTTTACGCTATGTCGTGGCAAGGAAAAACAAAAAGAGAAGAGAAGAGAGAAAAAAATTTACTTCCTGATTCGGAGCATACCAGCACTCTGATGTTACCGAAATTTATACACCGTCTAATATGAAAACGATCATAACTTGGGGCATTGTGTTTATCTATAAATGCGCATAAGAAATCGAGAAATTATTAGAATACACAAAGTCATCACTCTCCGGAAGCCCGTATGTTGTAATCCGTAATGGGGAACGCTGCTGAGCTTCCCTTCCCCATCGGCCACGCCCACGCAACAACGTGTCTTGTCATTGGTTTGGTAAATAAATGGCCATAACTTGGGAACCACTTGTCCGATTAATATCAAACCTTGAAAAGGCACATCCTCAGGTCCCCAGCAATATATCTGGCAAGTTTCAATTAGATCGGACCAGTGGTTGTCGAGAAACAGCGGTCACAAACACACACATGACACACACACAGAGATTGCTGGAATTATAGATAGATGGTAGGAACAGGACTTTGAACTTAAGACCCTAAGATCTTAAGCCAGCCACCTTAACCATTAAGCCAACACCAAGCTTATAGATGATTGATGAAGATGAAGAACAAGACTGGGCCCAAAACACTGCCTTGGGGACACTCCAGCCTTGACAAGGAGAGGGGAGGAAAGGATCAACATTGAGAGTGACACGGTGAATACGGTAGTGGAGGAAGTCAGTGATCCATAACAGGAGGTGGTCTTTGTTTCCATAAGGAGAGAGTTTAGAGATCAAGATGGGGTGCCAGACTGTATCAAATTCTCCAGAGAGACGGCCCTGATCTCATGTCTGAGATTAAGGGTTTCCATCCATTGTTGGGAGAGTAGAAACAGCATGTCCAAGGTATAATGACTGGGTCTAAAACCAAACTGATGATCTCAGATCAGGTCATTGAAGAAAAGGAAGGATTTGATGTCAAATGCAATGATAGATTCCACATGACCTTGCTTATAATTGCCATCGAGCTTATCGGCCTGTGGTTAAGCAGACCATTTTTGCACAAGGGGAATTCCATGTCAAGTGTACACACCCTCCTGACACTAATACCTCATTTTCTCCCCATATGTTGGTCATTTATTCACTTGGGTGAAAAACTCTAAATACCAACTTTTAGATCTGTAGACCCTGTGGACAAGTCCTCATGGGGTCTGTGGAATGGATTAGGTCGAGGGATTCAGTTAATATGTAGGATGGGCAATAATATTTGGGAGACAGAGACAGACTTTTGAGTGTGTAGAGGGGACATAGCTTAGCTACGTAGATTAAATGGAATGTGCTATATTGTAAGGGACGACGAGCGAGCATGAGGGAGTAAGGGGATGCAGTCAGAAGAATGGCAGTGATCAGCGATGGAGTGAAAGAGAATGGAAAATGTACTTGGTGAATGAGTGAGGCCAGCGGGCTTGAGTGAATGGAGTGAATGTGGAATGCATGGTGCGATGAGTGATTGGGGGGAGGAGTGACTCCCACCCAAGGGACCCCGGGGTCAGTGTAATGTGAGTTAGTGAGTTAGTCAAATTGACAAAATGGAGGTCGTTTTGCTGTTGGTGGGAATGTAGGCTCGAAACCCATTTGGAGGGGGTGCAGGAGCCCTGTTGACGGGCTGGGAGCGTGGCTGCGAACGGTGAGTATCGCTTATTGGGTACCCCGGGCACCGGGCTAGTCGGCCGCAGTCGGCCAAGGGTCCATGGGGGGCCGGAATAGTGTAGTGGGCACAGGTGGGCCCGCATGATGCGGGGCCCGGGGCGCCATTGGCCGCGTGGGCAGTGCATTGGGCATGGGCACCCAGGGAAGGGGCCCGGGGTGCCATCCTGCCATGTGAGCATTTCAGGGGAGTAGCCAGGGAGGGCACTCCCCAGTGTTTAGGGAGCTGGTAGGCTCGGAGACAGTTGTAGTGCCCGGGGGTGCCATCGTTGGAGAATCGGCAGAGGGTAGTTCCTGCCAAGGGAGCCACGCGTCCCAGCCATGAGACCGTGTGAGGGCACGGGAGGAAAATTTGAGGGCAAGGCCCGAAATTGCGAGGACACCAACACAGGCGATGGGAATCTTGGTTGTTAGAACCAGCAGTTTAAGCGAGAGGCACTTTTGGAAATCCCCGGGGTAGTTTAAGGTTAATAATGTTAGGGTAGATAGAGAAGTGTACCCCTCCGCACCATCCATCCCTTCGCTCTCATTGTGGGCCGCTGGACCCACCTTGGGTAAGTAGATCGCTGCGATCTGAGGAGGCCATTCTGAGGCTTGGATTGGGCCTTGACACAGGACACTCGCTCTCCCTTATTCCCCTCCGGGAAGGGAACGTAGGAGGTTGGGAGTAGGCTAGGAGACACGATAGGTTAGCCAGACAGAGACTATAAAGGGGGTTAGGGAGACGATTCATAGAGGGGGGAAATAAAAATAAAATATAACAAAAAAATAAGATGGGCCTAAATTGGGGATATTTTTTGCAAATTAAGGGAGTGGGTATGGACAGACAGGCAAAGGCGATAGGTTGGGAGGGAGACAGTAGGGTAGGTCTGAGCCCGTCTTCCATGTGGCCAGCACCACCGCACTCCCTCCACACACTTGCAGGACAAGACAAGGTGCCGGTCAGTTCATCTGCCAGCTGTTTTGCTACAAAGCCTGTGCCGGTCAGCTTCACCACCGGCCCATTTTGCTACAACGGCCTTGTTTTGCCTTGCCATGCCTTGTCTGCCTGCCTTTGCCATGACCCCATGCCTGCTAGCCCTTCTTGTTGCATTTGCCCCATTTCTGTCCATTACCATGTGCGCCAGGATCATCGCGCGTTCTGCAGGGACTGCCCTGTAGGCAGCTGCATCACAGGACTGCATTGGCGGCCCATGCACCGTGTTGTCCATCGCTCCATCTACACACGGAGACTGCATTTGTGCAGCTCGTGCACCGTTTTGTATTCACTGCGCTCATTTCACGGGGAGGCCTAGGACTGCATTTGAGCAGCCTGCCACATTCCCTGTCACCTGCATTTGTTCATGAGCCAGAGACTGCCTTTGAGTAGCCTGGCTCCCTGCTTCACAAAATGGCCTGTGGGATGACATTGCTACGTGCTTTTTTCCCGCAGAGTCCATCGGTCCTGGGCCATGGTTTAGTGTAAAATTATAAGTTAAGTTAAACATAAAAATGTACATGGTTTTGCGCCGCCCTGCATGTGTGTCATAGCACCGGCAATTTATGTAAGTCGTCTGTATGAGTGGGGTTGTTTAGTTAGTTACTCAGCCCATAGGTTATTTATTTTTGGGACACGAATACACTAAATGTCGCACTCAGGGATCCGAAGATAAAACGTACATGGGGAAACTTACACATGATGGCACACGAAAATTTGACGACTCGCGACGAGTCTGTAAAAAGGGGAGGGGTAGTGTTACGGCTGTGGAAATTCGCAGAACACCATATAGGTCCTTCGTTCATTTATGCCGATAAGTCCGTGTTCAGTTAGATTTCCCCACCGTTGTTTAATGGGAATTATTCGTGTCACCCGGGCTGTGATCTTCAGTTAGCCGTTTTTCTTTCGCTATCGTTATTTTGGACCAACCACAACAACCACGATCAACACCAACCACGATCGCCTCAACCACCAACCACCCTCTCCACACCGCCTTCATAACAACGACATCTCTCCACCATCTCTTAAACCACATCTCCCCCACCCAAATATAATTGCCTCACCTTCATCCCCGAAGCGACGCCATCTTTGTACCAGCCGCGGCGAGTCCCCAGCGAACAGCGTCGCTGCAAACCGACGCGGGAGTTTCGTTGTTGGCATCAGCAACGGTGATTTCACGCATGTCCACTCTGTGAAAGCTTCGCCTCGGAAAATGGATCACAGGAGAAAAAGGGGCGGGGCCTGTGGAGGTCAGAGAGCAGAGGTCAGATCTCGTCTCACCAACCCTATAAAAGGCCGTGCAGAGCACCAGTTTGAGGTCGGAGTCATCGGTGGAGTCTGGAGGCGGTCGGAGAAGCCTGGAGCTGGAGGAACACAGGCAGGGCGAAGTCCAGGGGAGCGTGGCTGAGCCTGCAGTGCCAGGCAGACCTGCGCGTTCGTGTGGGGAGAGCCGGAGAGAGCTCGCCAGCCAGCGCCAAACGGTCTGAGGTGATCGGGCTTTGGGACAGTCCGAGCGTCGTGGAGGAACGGACGGGTTGTTACAAAGAGCATCAACTTTGAAAGAGCATCCAAACCCGTTCGTTCCTCTCAGCGCGTCGCCGGCTGAGGCCCGACACCCGGCCGCCTGGAAAGGCCTGGGCGCAACCGCGGCTACGCCAGCTGCAGTGGGGAAAGAGCGTCGCAGGTCGCCCCATCGAGGCACCACGAGGGTGGAGGTAACCTGCAACGGTCTCGTGGCGCTCCTTCGGTCCGCCAAGTCCCACGTAATAAAGGACTACGGGTCCAGTCTGACCCCCTCGTCTATGAGGGTGGTCTTTTCCGTGTTTCTTTGTGTGAATGTTGTGGCGCCATGTCCCGCAAGTAGAACTGTGTAAGTGCTTGTAAATAATGATCATAATAGACGGTTGTAGTGCTTTGCCTTGTTCGTGTCTTGTCCCTACCCGCATCCATTGAATAACTGCATGCGTGTTTTGCATCCATTGCATGATTGTTGGTTTACGTGTACATTATAAATACATGTCCTTGCGTGAATGTTAACCCGTTCGTTGTGTCCTCTTTCCCCATTGAACCGCCGTGTTGCTCTCAGAATAATAGCGGGCTTTTTCATAGCCGATAAAAGAATTGGGTCCAGCGATGTCTCACGATAATACACCGCTCGGTTATCCCAGAATGGAACGAACCGCTTAAGCGGTTCGTGTCCGAGCAGGCCTCGTTGAGGTACGGTCTCTCGGTAGGCTGCCCGCGCGAATACTTAGGTATATCAATTAATTCGGCGATTGACCCTGTCTCGCGCGGGTAGAATATTGACTAGGCCATGGTGTGAGCTTGGAGCACAACCGTGACTGGTTTTCGGCGTTGTTCCGGAAAGTCGCGACTGAATTGTTCGTCCGGTGGGCGTCCAGCCGCGATTCGGTTTGAAAGCGGTCGTTCGCACGCTGGGCGGGCAGTAGATTCGTAACAATATAATAGTCCAAAGATGATGATTGCCAATTTCAGACATAGAGTCACCTGCCAGCAGGTGACGTCATTGGAACGATGACGGCAATTGTCGCCCAATGTCAAATCAAGAATTAGTGATATGTGGACCCCGAACAATAATACCATCATCACACTTGAACCCATTGAGATCCCATTTTAATTTATGCTGAGGTGTTTGAGTATATGAAGGGGTATTCTCACACGAAAAATTCGGGATCATCGGTTTGGCTGGGGGACTGGGGCCCAAGGTCAAAGGGCGCCCCAAACTATAACTTTTTGAATTACTGTTTCAGAGTGATTTTACTTTACGCGATTCGAAAGATCTCGGTTTTACGAGCATTTTGATACTAAGATCATCCAAATCGGACCACTACAACCTGTGATATGGCCACTGGAAGATTGTGGGTCAACCGGGGGCGCCCAAATTTGGGGGGGGGCTAAAATGGGCCCCCAGGTCTGACAATTGACACTTAATGTTTTACCGTGGATACAAACACTTGCACAAAGAAAGAGTGAAATCTGAGACGATGTGTCAAAATTTCGCTGAAAAATGTGTACACTTGACATGGAACGCCCCACAATGTTTGTGTATTGCAGTGATGTTGGCTAACTTCCAGGCAGATGGAAACTCATTCAGAGAGAACGATTGAGTGAACAGAGCAGAAAGAGGATGAACAAGAGCAGCAGAGCAGTTTTTTAGGTCACCTGCACTGATTCCATCTGGGCCTGTCACATAATTGGAGTCATGGTTTTCCAGAAAACTCTGTACCTTCTCAAGTGAGAAAGACAGTATTCAGGAGCAGTTTTGTATGAGATGGGAGGGTATGTGTTGGGAGTGAGGGGTTTGGGACACAATATTTGGAAGTAAACACAGAAAGGCATTCGGCCTTGTCACAAATAGAGTCAGCTGTGGTGTCATTGGAAGCGAGGGAGGGGATGGAGGGGGAGCATACTCCAGGGACAGACTTGACAGTGTGCCAACAGGTGTTTGGAGAAGGAGAGAGGTTTGATCGTTCAGGTTTGATCGTTCAGCCTTGAGGTTGGCCAGATGTTGTTTTCTGGCTTTCCTGAGAGTGGAGTGACATTTATTCCCAGCTTTGTGTAATGATCTGAGGTTACCTTCAGTTGGATATGTCTTCCAGGAATAAAAGGCAAGTTGTTTGAAGGCAACGACCTCACCACAAGATGATCTGTGCCAGGGATGAGATGATGGGTATGATAACTTTAGATTAGATGGAATAAATCTGTTTTTAAGGGAAAGCAAGCTTGTGTGGAAGGATTCCCAGTAGTATTAATATCAGGAGATATTAATATCTCCTTGTAATCCCTGCCAGTCAGAATCAGTGAACTGCCAGACTCTATGGTGCTGAGGCAGCTCTCTGACAATATCCAAAGCGATACACAACTGTTTATGAATGTTGCCACAAAGTAGCATGCATGATTCTGGGTAATGATAAGGCTCTGAGGTCCAACTTGGTGATGACTGGTCGTTGATATTATGGTTCCTGTTAACTGATATGGAAGAGTTTATATGAACCATCATGTCATTGCTGTTCCTCTGAGGGCACCACACCATCACTGTTGCTACATGCTGCTTCTGACCATCCATCCACCTGAGCTGAGCGATGCTGAAGTCGCATTTGATGAGGAAATGTGCTTAGGTAGTGTACCCTTCGAGGAATCAGAGGTTTATGAATACAGCTGTCATGCTTGCATAACACTGAACAACAAATTTCAAAAAAAAATTTTTACTGGAGATGTGTAAAGTGATTAAGACTAATTTGGGTACGCTGATTTCAAAAATCATAACCGTTTTGCTGTATCACGTCAGGATTTTCAGGAACAGAAATATTCCCATTGCCTAGAAGTCAGGATTTCAATGAAATTTACATATGTCTTTAACATGTCTATTTCGTACAATTGTTGTTAACTTGTGTTATATTTCTTTCTTTCAGATAAAGATGAGTAGGCGTTCCTGTACCAATCATCCTGACAACTTCTGTTATGTCTGTGGTCGGTATACCAAAAAAGATCAACAGCGAAGTATATCTACAGCAGTGAAAATGAAGGCCGCCTACTTTCACTACTTCGGGTGTAAGGTGGGGGACCAAGAACAGAGCTGGGCACCACACATCTGCTGCACAAGCTGTCACACAACCTTGACTCAGTGGTTGGTGGGCAAGCGCGCGAGCATGCCATTTGCGGTGCCCATGATATGGCGTGAGCCGCAGAATCATCATGATGATTGTTATTTCTGCTGCACAAGCATCGCCGGCTTCAACAAGAAGAATAAAGGTCACATCAAGTACGCTGACTGCGTCTCTGCTCGTAAACCTGTGCCTCATGATGACGAGAACCCTGCTCCAACACCTCCAGCTGATCAGAACATAGCTGTAAGCAGTGGTGAAGAGGATGGTGATGATGAACCTTGAACCCGACACTCAAGAATCACACCTTCTGAACCAGGGAGACTTAAATGATCTTGTAAGAGATCTCTCACTGTCAAAGGCGAAGGCAGAGCTGCTTGGATCAAGGCTGCAGCAGTGGAATCTGCTTGAACCTAACACCAAGATATCCTTGTTCAGAGCACGTCACAGAGACATGGCTGAGTTCTTTGAGATGGAAGACACGATGACATTCTGCAGTGACATCAACGGTCTGTTGAAAGAACTTGGGTGTGATCACGATCCTGCAGACTGGCGCCTCTTCATCGACTCGGGGAAGAACAGCTTGAAGGCTGTTTTGCTCCACAATGGCAACGAGAAACCATCAGTCCCACTGGCTCACGCGTTCGGCATGACAGAGACCTATGAGACTATGCGGCAGTTGCTTGATTCCATCAAGTACAATGACTTCAACTGGCACATCTGCGGAGACTTGAAAGTGGTGGCGCTGTTGTTAGGGCTGCAGTCAGGCTACACAAAATACACGTGCTTCCTTTGTCTCTGGGATAGCAGAGACGACAAGAATCACTGGACGAAGAAAGATTGGGAAGAGCGAAAAGAGCATGTACCTGGTCGACACAACGTGAAGCATGTCGCCCTTGTCGACCCAGCCAAGGTTTTCCTTCCACCACTCCACATAAAGCTCGGCTTGATGAAAAGTTTTGTATGGGCAATGGATCTGAATGGGCGTGGGTTTTTATACCTCAAGGAAAAGTTTGGCAACACCTTGTCGGAGGCCAAGATCAAGGCTGGTGTCTTTGTTGGACCGCAAATCCGACAGATTATGAAGGACGAAACTTTTCCGACAACTCTAAACCCCAAAGAGCTGGCAGCGTGGAGGAGCTTCAAAGCTGTGACGGACAACTTCTTGGGGAACGAGCGCGCGGACAACTATGAAGAAATAGTGCAGCAGCTGCTGGAGTCCTTCAGGAAACTTGGCTCCAGGATGTCCCTGAAAATCCATTTCCTACACCAGCACCTGAACTTCTTCCCCTGACAACTTGGGAGCAGTCTCGGACGAGCACGGCGAGCGATTCCACCAAGAGATTTCACTCATGGAGACGCGTTACCAAGGGCGGCACAACCCGAACATGATGGGCGATTTCTGCTGGTTCCTGCATCGTGAAACTGACACAGAGCAGCACAAACGCAAAGCCAAATGCCTAAAGCATTTTTAATTACATTCTAGTGGAGTTTTTCTGTAATTTCTATAATTTTGAAGCATTCATGATGAAATAAATGAATAAATGAATTTTTGTAAATTTCATTGAAATCCTGACTTCTAGGCAATGGGAATATTTCTGTTACTGAAAATCCTGACGTGATACAGCAAAACGGTTATGATTTTTGAAATCAGCGTACCCAAATTAGTCTAAATCACTTTACACATCTCCAGTAAAAAATATTTGTTGTTCAGTGTAATCTATTTTGTAAACAAACAAGGTGATTATTTTTTATGGAATGGATGGCATAGCCTTTGTGGGTTTTCCTTCCATATTACTGAAGGTTTATCCTGAGACCCAGACAACACCTTCTGTCAAAACTTTCTTAATATTTCTAATTGATGAGACTTATTCTTTGGGGATATTTTTTGAAATGCTGAAGTTGTGGATATCCACAGCCTCATGGCTTCTGCACCAAATGATCTCCAATGAACCTCCTTGTTTTGGGCCAAATACCGACCCACAATGTTGGTGGTCGATGGTGTCGAGACACTTCTTCCTTTTCAAATTTGAACAAAAAAACAACCTTAATTTGCCATTTGTATTTATTTTTAAAAGATTTTTCAGAACCATATATTTATTATGTATAGCACGTATGGTGGAAACTTTGACCCATTACTGTATACACTGATATGACCGTCTTCCCCACATCACCGTCTTCCTGTGTACATGTAATCAATAGCCCCAGTCTTTTGGAAGATCTCCATTTATGAATGTCCACCCAATATGACAGTCAAATTTTTGATTGTTTTTAGGACATGTCAAGGCACCCCAACCAGCCCACCTTTACAAAAAAAAATCTGAGACGTACCCTTGAATAATTTAATCATGAAGTCACCACCTCCATTAACAAAGGTGGACAGAGGTTATGTTTTCACCCCTCTTTGTTTGTCTGTGATCAGGATATCTCAAAAGGTTGTGGACGGATTTAAACGAAACTTGGTGGACAGGTTGGGTGTGTGACGAGGATGAATTCATTTAATTGGTGAATATCTGGCTCTAGATACTCGAGTTTTTTAAGTGATTCTTTACCATTGAGAGATAGGGCCAAAAACGATATATAAGCACGATATCTCAAAAAGTTGTGCTATTAAATCTGCCACGAAGTCGCTCCAATGATTGTGACACTAAATCTGGTCTGGATTAAGTTGGCTCAGTCCTCACCCTTAATTGTGGTCCAAAGTGCCAGCCTTATGCCCACTAACCCCCAAAGCACTACGGTCATGGTTCTTCCTTTGGCACAGCAATAGGAAGGCTGTTTTTATTCAATCTAGCAGTAGACAGCTCCAAGGTGAACATGCCACAAACTCTGCTGCTGATTTAAAAGGATTCGCCATCCAACCATTTTCACTTTTTTGTGGTCTAGTCTCATGTATTGAACTGCACTGCTTAGTTTGTCTGCAAACACACATCATCCTGCCATTACCCATTTTGCCTTTTAGCCATCTGCAACCATCAATAATGGCACATTAGTAGGCCAGATGCCACCATCAATGCGTTAGTTTGAACATAGGAAGTAATACTTTAACCCGATTCTCAAGGTCAGTGGACTATGGACATTCAGTGCTTTTAATGCCGGTGCAGTTCGTATCATCGAGTGTAATATATGAGTGTCGAGGATCTTTTAAAGTTGATATGCCACACAGATGCATGGCCAGATTGCCAGATAGAAATGGACATTGCTAATGAGCTGAATGCATAATGTAAGAAAACGCACTTGATCGTCCTTTGAATTTCTAATAAGCAAAAAAATTCATAGTTTTATGCAACTTTTTTGACCTGAACTTTGAAAATTGAAAACCATCTTTCTCACTTTTAGTTGTTCAGATATAAGGATGCAGGAAGGTAGAGAGACTGAAGAAGCACAGAAGCATGATCCGATGGCTCACGGGACCAGAGATGTCGGTGTTAGGAAATACTGTTGTGAATTTGGGATGTTTGTGCATTTGTTGGTGGCTATAAAAACGTTTAACAGACTCATAAACATTTCAAGAGACATTTATTTTTCAAATCGAAAGAAATGGGTGTACTTGGGAAAAAAACGTGTATTTGGCAAATAGCGACAACTGCAGAAGTACAACCAAGTAAAGCACAACCAGCAAGGACACGATTAGGTGTTGGTGTAGTTTTCCATGAATTACAAGAGGGCATGATTTCTAAACAAGGGATAAATGAACACAGTATATGCCATTTAAACCCTTGGATACCAGTATTATGGACTTGGTGCTCACATGTGAAAGGCAAAAAGTCCAATCCCTCACACGATTATTTTTTTCTTGGATACAAAGTCAAGGCTCGTGGAAGAGCGAGAACACAGAATGGATCAGGATGCAACAGAACAAAAGAAACAGCAGAAATAGAGGGGGGACACCAACAGCAGGGTTGAGGGACAAAATAGACAGAGATGGACAAGCAAGAGATCTGGGTAAGAATGAGGGGTAAGGGAGAATGCAGGGGGTGGACAAGATGGACATAGAAGCAAACTCTCAGGAGGAAAAAAAACTGGAAATTCGAAGAAGGTGGGCTGGAGATGGGAAGGGGGGGTGGTAGTTAACGAGGGTCAAAAATATCGTGATTTTTGACGGGGGATGATCTGAGATGGTGGTAAACAGCTGCCGACAAATCCAATACGTTTGCCAAATTGGCTCTCTCTCTCTCTCTCTCTCTCTCTCTCTCTCTCTCTCTCTCTCTCTCTCTCTCTCTCTCTCTCTCTCTCTCTCTCTCTCTCTCTCTCTCTCTCTCTCTCTCTCTCTCTCTCTCTCTCTCTCTCTCTCTCTCTCTCTCTCTCTCTCTCTCTCTCTCTCTCTCTCTCTCTCTCTCTCTCTCTCTCTCTCTCTCTCTCTCTCTCTCTTTCTCTCTTTCTCTCTTTCTCTCTTTCTCTCTTTCTCTCTTTCTCTCTTTCTCTCTTTCTCTCTTTCTCTCTTTCTCTCTTTCTCTCTTTCTCTCTTTCTCTCTTTCTCTCTTTCTCTCTTTCTCTCTTTCTCTCTTTCTCTCTTTCTCTCTTTCTCTCTTTCTCTCTTTCTCTCTTTCTCTCTTTCTCTCTTTCTCTCTTTCTCTCTTTCTCTCTTTCTCTCTTTCTCTCTTTCTCTCTTTCTCTCTTTCTCTCTTTCTCTCTTTCTCTCTTTCTCTCTTTCTCTCTTTCTCTCTTTCTCTCTTTCTCTCTTTCTCTCTTCTCTCTTTCTCTCTTTCTCTCTTTCTCTCTCTCTTTCTCTCTCTCTTTCTCTCTCTCTTTCTCTCTCTCTCTCTCTCTTTCTCTCTCTCTTTCTCTCTCTCTCTCTCTCTCTCTTCTCTCTCTCTCTCTCTCTCTTTCTCTCTCTCTTTCTCTCTCTCTTTCTCTCTCTCTCTTTCTCTCTCTCTTTCTCTCTCTCTTTCTCTCTCTCTTTCTCTCTCTTTCTCTCTCTCTTTCTCTCTCTTTCTCTCTCTCTCTCTCTCTCTTTCTCTCTCTCTTTCTCTCTCTCTTTCTCTCTCTCTTTCTCCCCCCTCCCCCTTCTGTCTGTCTCTCTCTGTCTCTCACTTTCTATCTCCATCTCATATACATGGAACTTGGTTACAGGATGCCATTTGGCCCATCATGCCTACACTCTATCAAACAGCACATTAATCTAACCTGTCGTTTTATTGACTTTATTTAATTGGGTGAGGGGAGCATCAGTGGGTCAGGCACAGGGAAATGATCAGGGTGTTTTGATTATTTATTTTGCGGAGGAATGAGGTGGAAGTGGGGGTCGGTGTAGTGGGTTGCAGCTGGAGTAAGGAATTAACAAACACCGACACATTCACCTTTTGACGAGACCCTCTCATAGCCATCACAATCACTACACATGTATACAATCACCCATCCATACTCAAGCTGTACCTCTCAGTCCTGACAATATTCAAGTAACCCTCTACTCCCATTACTTATATGTACCGATCTAATTCAGTTTAAACCCATGTACTCTTTCTGCTGCTGCTGCTACCCTCCCAGAACGACCATTGCATACACGAACTACCCTCTGGGTGAGTTAAATATGAAAGTTATCGCTCTTATTTAATTTTTTTCTACGCTTACAATGTTGAAGTTTGTTTTCCACAGTTAAGTTGTTTTTTTTTTTGTTTTTTTTAACAAATTGCTTTTTGTGCTCTATATTATAAAACCTGCCAGAAATAGTACAACGGAAACTTCTAAAGCTGAGGATAATAATCTCAATTTATACCAGCCGAACAGTGACGTATATTGAGTTAATTGTACAAAAAACAAACTTTGATTGTGGTTTGGTTGTCAGAATTTGTCAAAATCTCACCCAGTTTATTACAATGTCTTTTATCCAAAGGGGTGTTAAAAGATCATTAAAATGTTTTTCATATCTTCCAAATTCTCAGAAAAAAAAATAGAATCCAATTTCCCAATATTTGGGACACCTTTAGACAAAGCCACAAGATATTTAGTTGAATATCCAGGTAGTGTGGCTGCCTGTGCACCCCAGGTAGTCTCCCAACAATCCTTACATTATAAAGGGGAAAACCGGAATGAAGGTCGAGCATTCCATGAAAGGTCACGTGTCACCAAGTACACTTATTGGAAAGGTCACGGGGGCTTATGGAGATGGCACTTGACTCAGCGGTTGCCTGGTGACATAGCTGGCAGTTGTGTAACTGCCTTGTAAATTGCATCCATTAAGGGGTAGATGAACAGCCTTGTGCTGCTTCATTTACGTCACGTCTATAATGAAACAAAGCATTAATTGTAAAGTGTAAATACCGCTCATTTCTGTAATTGGCATTTGTGTAATTAGTTATCCTAAAATAATCTCGTGGATATTTCAAGTATGGTTTCGTGAATTGTACGATGGGCTTGCTATGTGCCATTGACAGAGGAACGCAGGGTTTTGTGAAGGAGGTTGATGGGGATGAGGATAACCTTCCTTCTGCATCCCACATCGATCCATCCATTAACTTGGTTTTTTGAAAGGACTCCACACGTGAGTTGGAATGACTTGGAACTTCAATACGTTCCATATGGTGTGATATGACGACGTCACGTGACTTTGGGTGTCGGCGATGCGATGCGACGGGTGTTTGAGCGATGCGAATAATCACAAAATAATTAGGTTTGCATCATTAATATTGGGGCAAGTTGGGAACGAGCACCCTCTTGGACTTGTTTTTTTTTTTTTCAGCCCATTGCATCCTCCATTAATTTGAAATTAATGGAGAATATAAACCACAAGTTCATTATCATTCTGGCCTTTGTATTTTTTGGCCATTAACCACAAGTCTGGCCTTTTTTTTTTGTCCCCTCATCTCCAAGTCGCATGCATTGATCCAGGAACCAATTATTTGTTACCCTCTCCAAGTACATGAGCTTTGTGCTCACATTTATGCCCCCTTCACCCACCCCCTGATATTTGTATTTCATCTCAGCCTCCATCGGCACTTTGGCCTGTCTCATTCTTCCCTTGAGTTCTTAAAAATGGCATTCCATCTCCATCTTGTATTCTCTCTCCATGAGCTTTTCGATTCTCACTAACCCCTCTCTCCTATTCTTTGTTTCCTTGCAACCTTGACTCCCTACATTGATGATGTTCATCCACAAGCCCATTGTCTATTTGTTCCCTATTTGTCATGCTGTCAATTTGATGTTTCATTCATATCCACTTAAGCCTAATCCTCTATATTGTTAAGATTGATGACTGAATGGTGTGTAAGTTTTTTTTTCCTACATTTTCCAAGGCTTATGGAAAAGCTGTTGCACAAACAAACTACACAGTCACATGCAGACAGAGACACAACACAGAACAGACAGACTGCAATGGCCATTTACCTTGGGGTAAGCTCCTTACACACACAGGATGCTGGCAGCCTCATTTAGTGGGAGCCCTTTTCTCTCCACCTTCAGTGGGGTATTTTAAAGGAGATATCTCCATCACCAAGGGATGCCAACCCAAGGGGTTGATCAGTGTTCAAATCCTCAAAATGCTAAGCATCAAGCAAGGAAAGTGGTACATGCGACTCGGCCAGGGTTGGAATCGAACCGTTGCCCTCCCAGACTCGGAAACGATGCTCTAACCACAATGACACTGAGTTTGGTGACAATGCCAATCATATTTAGGCCTTAACAATACATTATATAAATATTTTGGAATAACCTCGCTATGACATATGCTTGTCTGGTCAGCAGGCATTCCTTGTTGGTTTCACCATTGAACAGCAGCTTGCCATACCTGCTGAAATGAACCAATGAAATTGCTCCCCCCTGAAATTAAAAATTGAAATAAAACCCAACCCCAAACAAAAAAAAAAAAATCAAAATAAGGGAGGAAGTCGAGGCCTGTACCAACAACGCAACATTTACTGCAAAGGACTTGTCAACTATAACGAGGGCCATTGTACCATGATTCGGCTGCAATGGAAACACGTCAGCATAATCCGCTCCTCTATGGATGATCTTGCACACCTTCATGAGAATTGTATGGGAAGAGATTTACCTTTTTTTTTTACCGATTTCTCTTCACCTGCACATGAAAGCCACTTTATTGGTAGTTTGCTAAATTGTGTTATCTTGATCTAATTGGCAGGCTTGGTGAAGGCCCTTTGTGGAAAGCTGACTGTTCTCTGCAAGGCAAGCACACCCTTGTTCACCGTTTTCCAACAAATGAAGATGATTGAGGGATTTCCACAGAGAATGGAAAGTGGAATGCATTGGGGGTGACAAATGAGGAATTGTGTGTGTCAGGTACTAGAGGAGTGAGAAGAGAATAAAAATACTAATGAGGAAATGGCTGGAGTGGGAGTGAAGAACATGGAGAGGCCAAGGGAGTGAGCGTGGAGTAATCGAAGGCAATAATAGTTTCCTTTCTCACAATCTCCGCTCTTATTTCACTCGGAGAGAATAACAAGTATTCCTCGTTCATACATTTTGCTCAAACCCAATTGCATGACACAGCCAGCCACTCATTCTGGAACCAATTACCAGAAATTACCGGTACACCATGAAGATGGATTCCATCACACCGTTTAATTTATCTTTCCTGAACATGTCGCTTCGTCCACAATGAGCATCTCTGGCTTTGTTTAGTAACTCGGAGATGAGCGCTTGTGCATCAATTGATGCCGTAATTAATAGTATTGTCTTCTATTTAATGAAAAATGAATTTGTTTTGCCTGTTCTATGAGAGGAGAGCATTCTGTGGGAAGTGTCGAGGATTAATGAACGAGGTATTTTAGCCTTATCTGTTTGCTCAGCTGTAATATACAAAAGTGATTTTTTGGGTGAAATCTTTTAGCTTCGTATTTGAAAAAAAATTCACCTTCGCCAAAAACAAAGAATGTCCCGAAGGTGGACGGAGGCTATGTTTTCACCCCTATCTGTTTGTCTGTCTGTCTTTGTTTATCTGTGAACAGGATGTCTCAAAAAGTTGAGTACATATTTGGATGAAGTTTGGTGGACAGGTTGGGTGTGTGACAAGGATGAACTGATTCGATTTTGGTGAAGATCTGAATCCAGATCCAGCCAATCAGAGGGATACAAAACTTAAACTGTTCAGGCTGGTGCAGGTATATGCTCTTCCGAGTGCCGTTCTCGTTGCCAGTGTCATGGTTGTCAAGATGAATCTGGTAAAGTGCACTGCACTGCAGGGGTCACCATTGCCTTTGATTAAGCAAAATCCATGATTTTACTACTCAGGATCTCTATATTTCCAGGTCTGTAATTCAAAGCTGGGAGGTGAGTTAAAAGGTTTGTAAGGAATGCAAGAAAGTTTTGAGGGGAAATGAGCTGGAAAGGAGCAGATTCAGCTTGATTTTGAGAATGTGTGATGTTTTGTGAATAAAACTGTAGTTTGCACATTACCCTTTAAAAGTAGAGATCTTAAAGCATTGGAAATTAACTCTGGGGGTAGTTGTGTACACTGTGTTACCAAAACTAATGGGATTGCACATTGGAATGTGAACTTGACCTTTCTCACCTTCATGTGCATATTTTTACCCCACAATGCAAAGCAGCAGGTGCTTTGTAAGGATGTGTAGCAGATGTTGAAACTCGGTTGTAAGCAAGATGCCACAATGTAATATAAACAGCAGGCTGGCTTTCATTGTGAAATGGCTTTTGGGTGCCAGAAGTTTGTGGCATTGTCATCTCATTTGGCCGTTTCTAATTCCATGCTGGCCTTGTTAAATAATTGAAGACAAACAGATCATGATAATGGTGCAAATGGGATCATCAGGATAAAATTATTGACCAGAAGACCCCCATCAGGCCAGAAGAACCTCAAAGCATAGAATGTCGTGATATGATATGCCTGATATCCACCACAGCTGGCCGAAGTGTTAGTGGTGACCTGAACTGTTTGTTGCAAAAAGCAGATGAATGATGGAGTACTGCTCTTCTCTCTGGGGTGGTGCTCCTGCCTCACACCTTGCTCAACTTGATGCAATAGCAACCAAGGCCTCCAAAACCATTGTAATCTCTCACACGAAGTCTGAGGCTATGGGCTTATTCCTTTCGAAACACGGACATCTCAATGGTTTCTCTGTCTTCTACCACTTATTTTCTGGTCTTGCACCCTCTGCTCTTTCCATGCTTTACGCCCCCCACAAACCTCCCCCCCCCCACAAACCTCCCCTCCCCATATCCTCCTCCCTCCAGGTTTCTGCACAATGTACACGGAGAAGGTGAAACTACCTAAATCCAAGATCACTGCTCACCTCCACTCATACGTTTCTCTTTTTCCCACCTGTGGAACAAACTTACAAATTATCTTCAATATCACTTTTCCCTCCAGGTCTTCAAGACAACTGTTCACCACTCTCTCAGATCATCTCCGATCCAAAACCATGATCTTTTCTGCCATTGTTAACCCTCCTCCCCAACCCCCACATAATTCAAGCCCTCATCCTTCCAAATTTCCAGTTTTCCCTCCTGAGAGTTTCCTTCCATATATATCTTGTCCACTCCATGCATCTTTTCCTGCCCCCCCCCATTCCTCCCCACACCCATTGTTTGTCCAAGTCTCCCTCCAACTTGTCCTTCAACTCCACTGTTGGTGTTTTCTCTTTCTCTTTCTCTCTCTCGCCCCCTGCTGGCTGCTGGTACGTTATGTGTACTGTCATGGCCGCTCCTTGCTTTGTGCCGTGAGTACCCCTCCTCTGCCGTGCTGTTTGGTGTTTGCACTTTCCCCATTTTTCGTTTCCCATGTGTTCGTTTTCTACTTGTGGACTTTTCCCGTTGAAATGAAAGCAAGAGAAGAACCTTCAGAGTGTAGGCTTTATTCCATTTGATTGAAGCCGCTTCTACGGGCACATCAGGGAATACAGGTGCAGCAAGGAGTACATAAGCAGTAATGTATACACGTGCAACTAATCACCACAAAATAAATCAGTATAAGCACGGAGTCCGATATACTCTCAATTCTCACCATTCAACGAGCACCAAGTGAGCCGCCGCCGTAAACGACAATGCCCCTGGGACAATCCCCCCGACCGAGCGGAACCTTAGCTTTATCTATTCCGTGCTCGAGCCGTGCGACATGTGATCACGCGTCACGACCTTCAATTCACCACATTTTCCCCGTCTTTAAAATGTAACTAGAGGCCCAACTAACGCACCATGATTACTTCAGCGCTACAGGAGTATACATTTCAAGCAACGCGAACTATCTAAACTACAGAAGCATACATGCCAAGCAGTGAGGATTATTTTGAGTTGTAGGAGCATGGTAATGAGCATCGATATATTATGTAGCGAGCATATAGGAGCATGAGCATCGAGGATGCCGATAATCCCCTTTACAGATTGAGTCGGCGAGGGGGTATTATCCGTCAACCTCTCCGGGAGTAAATGGCGGTTTCACTTGAGGGAGGCTTCCGATCCTCTTGGTGAGCCTCGACTCGTACCGGGGATGACTCCACGATCGCTCTCGGGTGGAACGCGGCAGCTCCGTCACCACCGTTCCCGGGTGGAGTTCCTGGGGGGGGGGACACCTGGGGAGGGGATGTCAGAGGGAGGAGTGCCAGATGGTGGTGTACCTGCGGGAGGAGTACCTGAGGGAGCCAAATGGCGAACCGACACAGTGGTCTCCCTGCCATCCGGGAGCCTGACATGAGCATACTCTGGATTAGTATCGATGAGTTCGACCCCCTCCACCATGGGTTCATACTTGCTTTGTCGTACCGGGCGTTTCATGAACACTGTTCCGGGATGTGTTAGACAATTGGGCACCGATTGGCCGTCAACATAACGCCGCTGGTGAGTAAACATTCGTTCGTGAGGAGTTGCATTGGTGGACGTGCAGAGCAGAGAGCATATGGAATTCAGAGCGTCGAGAAGGGTAACCTCCCACCGCTCGGGCCCCAGTTCTCTTGATTTCAACGCCAGAGTTACGGCTTTCCAAATAACTCCATTATATCGTTCCACCTGCCCATTACCCTGTGGGTTGTAACCCGTCGTTCGACTAGTTGCTATGCCGTGCTCTAACAGGAACTGTTTTAGCCCGGCCGACATGAAACACGGCCCTCTGTCTGAATGTATGTACGAAGGTTTCCCAAACATAGCGAAGAGGTCAGAGAGACATTTCACGACAGTGCCCGAGGTCATATCCGAGCACGGAAATGCGAAAGGGAACCTTGAATATTCATCAACAACAGTGAATATGTATCTGTTGTCTGTCTCGGTCGGCAGGGGCCCTTTGAAGTCAATGTTTAGTCTCTCGAAGGGAGAAGTGGCCTTGATCAATCTGCCAGAAGCCGCGCTATAGAATCTGGGTTTTAGTTCAGCACAAACAGGGCATGAAGCATTCATTTGTTTAATATCTTCGATAGAATAGGGAAGGTTTTGTCTGCGCACGAAATGTGCCATTCTGGTTACCCCCGGGTGGCACAGAGACACATGGAGGTCTTGCAAAGCCCGACTGATTGTCGCCGAACAGTAGACCCGAGAGAAGGTGTCTGCAGCAGGGTTTTCCCTCCCGGGCCGGTAAACAATGTCGTAACTATAGCAAGCTAGGTCTATCCGCCATCTCATAATTTTTTCATTCTTAAATTTCCCGTTATTTTTCCCATCAAACATGAATGCCACGGATCGTTGGTCCGTGACGAGCGTGAAATGGTTTCCCAGTAAATAGTGTCTCCATTTACGTAGGGCTTCGACAATAGCGTACGCTTCCTTCTCTATTGCTGAGTGTCTCTGCTCGCTTCCAGAGAGAGTTCTCGAGAAGAACGCGACGGGTCGCCCAGACTGATTAAGCGTCGCAGCTATCGCGTGATCAGAAGCATCTGTTTCCACCACGAAGGGCACCGAGCTATCGATCGATATAATACCACGGAATTACTGATATCATCTTTGAGGCTGTGGAAAGCTTTTACAACAGCGGCATCTGGTGGGAAGTTTTTGCAATGCACTAGGGGATGTATTTTCTCGGAGTATTGGAAAATCCATCTTGCATAGTAAGCGAACATGCCGATCACCCGGCGTATTGTCTGCAGGTCCTGAGGTGGGGGTAGCTCACGAAGTGGGCGCAATCGTTCAGGATCGGGCTTAATCGTGCCGTCGGCTATTGTGTTGCCGAGAAGGTCAATTGACCTTGCCGAGAATACGCATTTCTCGTAGTTGAGGGTCAGATTATATTTTCTAGCAATGCTCAAGAATCTGTCCAGATTCATATCATGTTCCCCCTGATTCCTACCGCACACTGTGACATTGTCCACGTAAACAAAAGTGTCTTTGAGGTTTTCATCTGAGATGATGTCGTCCATAACTCGTTGGAAGCAAGCTACTCCATTCGTGACACCAAACGGAATCCTCCTGAATTGGTAGAGGCGTCTACCTGCCTGGAATGCGGTGTAAGGTTTGTCTTCCTCTCGGATGGGAATTTGATGATAGGCGCTTCGCAAATCGATGGTGCTGAATATCTTATAATTGGCCACGCGTTCGACCATCTCGTCTATGCGCGGCAAAGGGTAGGCATCGAGTTGGGTGAAACGATTGACCGTTTGGGAATAATCGACAACCATTCGTTTCTGATGATTCTGATTGGCGGTGACCAACACCTGTGCGCGCCATGGCGAATCGCTCGGTTCTATAATTCCTTCTTCCAGTAATCGCTTGGTCTCTGAAGTGATGAAGTTCATATCAGCAGTGGTATATCGCCGCGATTTGATCGCTATCGGTTTACAGACTGGCGACAAGTTAGCAAACAGCTGGGGGGACGTTACCTCTGCGGTGGTCAAAGCATTTAAAATTAGACGAGGTTTGCTTCCTCCAAAGGGTATTTCGACGCTCGTGTGCTGCTTGAGAACATTATGACCCAGAATTACGTCTGCGCATAAATCACGAAGCACCAGTACCCTTACATCCTGATGCGTGTACCCTTTTACGTCCGATTCAACATTGCAGTACCCTCGTGCGCGGGACTGTAGTGATGTGGCGGCCATGCATACCGTATTGTCTGTCGGGTGGATCTTCCATTTCCTCCCCTTCACTAGCGAGCTGTTGACGAAACTCTCAGAGCTACCGGTATCAATCAGAGCCTCAGCCATATGCCCGTTAATTCGTACGTTGATGATAGCCTTGGATAGATTCCCCGGTGAGGCTGCAGTTAGTTTCTTTTGTGAGTAGAGAGCCGCAGAAGTGGGTTTATTTCTCCTTAGAGTAGATTTACATACCCTGGCATAATGCCCTTTCTTGTCACAATTCATGCATGTGGCATCTCTGGCGGGGCATTTGTGGCGGAGGTGTCTTTTGTACTCACAAAAGAAGCATTT
Organism: Eptatretus burgeri; assembly: GCF_056783735.1. NCBI lineage: Eukaryota > Metazoa > Chordata > Myxini > Myxiniformes > Myxinidae > Eptatretus > Eptatretus burgeri. Next base: position 41,606,258 of record NC_140975.1, read on the forward strand.
ACCAACCGAAGTAGTTGTGAGGAGTTTGTCGAGGTCTGGGTATCCGACTCCTCAGGTTTTTCTCCATCCTCTGTGTCAGGCCGTGTCTGTGTCTGTGGGGTTCCTTGAGTTTCCACCGTAGCGGCGTTCATTAGCAGCATCGGTGTCCCAAATGACTCAGATTGCTGCTGAGCCGTATCCATCGCTCGAGCCTGGTCGACTACCTTTTCAAGAGTGGGTTGCGCTTTCTCCAGTAAGCGTTGCCGTATGTGGACTGACCTGAGCCCTTGGATGAACGCCTCTCGGGTCACTTCATTTCGGTGTTCCTCGGCGTTTACGGCCCGGAAGCTGCCGTCTTTTCCCAGCTGTTTCAGAGCTTGCAGGAACTGATCGATGGTCTCCCCGGCTGCTTGCTTGCGTGTGTTGAGAAGATGTCGTATGTATACCTCGTTCTTGCGCTTCACGTAGAGAGCCTGCAGCACGTCGATCGCTGCTTCGTAGGTGTCACACTCCGAGAAGAGCCTGTATACGCTGGGCGAGACATGATTCACAAGGGCGGCCAATTTGTCGGCTCCCTCTTCGATGATGGTCAGATAGTGTGAGAAGGAACGGAACCAATGCGACCATTTCATTTCTGAGTCAGTCGCGTTTGGGTCTGCGTCGAACCTCTCTGGTTTGTTGATCTTGTCCATCGTTGGTTGAGAGAGCCGAGAAAACCAAATGGAATAAATTGAAATGAAAGCGAGAGTAGAACCTTCAGAGTGTAGGCTTTATTCCATTTGATTGAAGCCGCTTCTACGGGCACATCAGGGAATACAGGTGCAGCAAGGAGTACATAAGCAGTAAGGTATACACGTGCAACTAATCACCGCAAAATAAATCAGTATAAGCACGGAGTCCGATATACTCTCAATTCTCACCATTCAACGAGCACCAAGTGAGCCGCCGCCATAAACGACAATGTCCCTGGGACAATCACCCCGACCGAGCGGAACCTTAGCTTTATCTATTCCGTGCTCGAGCCGTGCGACATGTGATCACACGTCACGTCCTTCAATTCACCACACCCGTGTTTTTTTTTTCCTTCCCGTCTGGAGAAGAAAGAGAGAGAAAGAGAGAGCCCACGGTGTTGTGTCGAGAAAATTGTAGGCCTAAGGCCTGTCATGGCCGCCGGGGGAGGTTTTTCTCGTTCACTGTGACCGTGTTCTTTGTTAATTCTCAATTTTCATCGTTGATTTCTTGGTGTCTGTGAAACATCTTATTCTCTCGGTAAAGTTTGCTAACTTGTTTTCTTGAGTTAGAATGGCGGGTGAACGTTTCCGTGTCGAGATGTTCGAGTCACAAACTCGTAAAAACGCTGTTTTTTGCTTCCCTCCCTGTGAGGTGGAACTTCACGATGTGCTTTCCGCCATTGGTATGATGTGGTATGTGCTGGATGAAACTTCCGCTTTCCGCCATCGTCGGTTTACATAATATTTGTGCTGCTTGTCGTTTGAATAAGAAGTTTGTGGTGTTTCTGTCGGAGGATCACGTGGTCGCCACGGTGGTTGGACATGGCCTGTTCATCGAACCGAACACTTCCCTCTCTGTGTTCGCTTTACAGGCCCCAACAGTTAAAGTTAATATTAATAATATTCCACCATTTATAAGGAACCAGAACTTGTGTAACCAGTTAACCAAGTTCGGTAAGGTTGTGTCGAGGATCTCAATGGTGCCGATGCGTCATGTTAGCGATAAATGTAAACACGTCATGTCCTTTAAGAGAGTGGTTTATATGATACTACCTGGAAATGGTAAAACACTGAATGTTGTACTCAGTGTAACAATCGAAGGGTTTGAATATAAAATGTTTGCCTCCTCAGAGGTTATGACGTGTTTTGGGTGTGGAGCTTACGGGCACGTGAAGAGTGTTTGTCCCAATGCGGTTACACCGCAAGAAAGTGAAGGTGCGGTGAGGAACGATTCTTCCTCACCACAAACTAATGGGGAGAAGGTGAATCGGGAGCCTAGCCCCGCCCCGCCCCCCCACCCACCGGCTGAGGTGTTCGACCAATTGGACTCGTCCACCCCGACCGGCGTTGGAGAGAGGGTGTGTAATCGTGACGTAATTAATCCACCCCTACCAAACGAGGAAGTGAAAGTGGTTGCTTCCTCTCCTTTTCCATCCACTGTACAGGACAGTGTGGACGATATGGAGGTATCTGTTACGGATACCAGGAAAAAAAAAGGCCAAAAACGGTCAAATGTTGATGCCTTTGATGCTAAGGAGCAGAATAAGATCCAGATCGTGTCAGGCTCGGTGGACCTCCAAGGGACGTCTCACATTGGAAACCCCTTGGTGGTACCGGAGTCGTGTGCGGATGTGGAAACTTCGTTTGTTCCACTGGCCAACTCCGAGCGGGACACTGAGAACAATGAAGTATCTCAGGATGTTTTAAGTGTTTGTCCTGTTAGCCAAACTTGTTCAGATGAGTTAACAGCTATGTCTGTCTGACAGTGATGGAGAAATCTATAAAGGGGAAAATCCCTGTGAGTTAATTGTCAACCCCTCCCTCACAGATGATGATGTAAAGGTTGTAGAGGGGAACGACACGGACAAGTCAAATTCGGAGGGGTCCGTAAACAGAGCAGAACTTACTGTTGAGCCAAAAGTAAGTGTTCCACAAGTAATAGGAGAGGCCATATAGTGTAGTAGATAGTAGAAAAATCGTGTAAATTATGATAAAAGTATCAAATTTGGCATTTCTGTTCTGCAGGGCTTTCTGATCAAATCTGCCCGATTGTCCATTTGAAAATCCAAATTTTGAAAAATTTGAAGAAAAAAAAAAACTTCAAAAAAATTTGAAGTCACAGCTGGCTGAAATTCTTGAAGTGCAAGTGAACATCCCAGACAGAGAACCAAGGGGAGATGCAGTCATCATTGATGGCTCAGTACTTATCAATGCCCTACCTCCATGCACTTCAAAGATATTTGATGACTATGCTAAAGAAGACATCATCCCAAAGGTGGAATCCTATGGTGCCAGGGATGAGAGGATGGACGTAGTGTTTGATGTGTACAAGAAGTCAAGTTTGAAGTCCGAGGCAAGGTCGAAAAGGGGGCAAGGAATCAGAAGAAGAGTGACAGGAACCAGTAAGACCCCAAGTAACTGGAGAAGCTTTCTTCGAGATGACAGCAACAAGACTGAGCTGTTTCACTTCCTTGCGGAAAAGATGTGTGAAGCACAGATGACAAGCACAGTCATTGTCACAAAAGGAGAAGATGCCATTAGCAACACAAGGAAGTCACTGATGCTGTCTCTCCATGTTGTCATGAAGAAGCTGACACTCAAATATTTGTACATGCCGGGGATGCAACGACGGATGGTAGCAAGTCCATTATCATTAAGGCTAATGACACGGACGTACTAGTGATAGCAATATCTGTACTGCCATCCTTACAGGAACTAGGTCTTGAGAACATGTGGATTGCCTTTGGCCAAGGAGCCAAGGTGCGATGGATTGCAGTCCATGAGGTAGTTTCTGCAAAATTCCTGAGAAAGCTGGAGGGATCCCATACTTCCATGCGTTCACTGGATGTGTCGTCATGTCTGCCTTCCACGGTAAAGGGAAGAAAACTGCATGGCAGACTTGGAACGTCTTTGATGATGTTTCTGAAACATTCGCCAATCTCAGCCAGCATCCAACACTTGATTCATGACCTTGACTTTTTTGAAGTTTTTTTTTCTTCAAATTTTTCAAAATTTGGATTTTCAAATTGCCAATCAGGCAGATTCGATTAGAATCCCCTGGAGAACAAATGTGCCAAATTTGATGCTTGTATCATCATTTGCACGATTCCTCTCAAAAATTGCTGTTATCTGCCCTACTAATAGATGAAGCACTTGATTCAGATGAAACCTCTTCTACACCACATTTTAGTGCTTTAAGCTCTCAAGAGGATGAAGTGGGAAACGACACAACCTTCGTGTCTCAAGAAAATGTGATGAAATTCCTGGATGATACATTCAAGAAAAGATACGTCAAAATCAAAGAATACTTCCCGAATTTACACGATTTCATTAAAACTGCAAGGTGTATGATTCGTGAACCTTGTCAGGTTAACATGTCAGATCCTCAATTCTAAAGTTTAAGGAAATGTGTTACTCGGGCTGGTAAAGAGCTTCAAGAATAACTAACAGAATGGAGATAAAAGTAGTATCCCTGAACATCAATGGAGGCCGCAGTTGTGTGCGTCACCTCCAGCTATTTCAGCTCTTCCAAAATGAAAAAAAATGATGTGCTAATGCTACAGGAGACGCATGCAAATCAGTCTTCTGAGGATGAGTGGTGTAAAATCTTTAAAGGTTGTCTTTTTTTTCTCGAGTGCGCTTGTTGAGGCCAAGGCTGGTGTGGCAATAGTGTTGCATCCTCGACTCCAGCCTTCGGAGATAACTTGTCAGGAAATTTGCAAAGGTTACTTACTGTCTGTGCAATTTGTCAGTATTAACCTAAAGATTTGCATGACAAATGTTTACTGTCCTTGTGCTAACTCTGAAAGAGCTGCCTTTCTGTACAAGTTGGCAGAGTTTGTAAGGTAAACATTGTTAAGAACTCTTTTTTTATAAGGCCGTCTGGTTTTTCCGATCATCACATGATTGTTATGGCGTGTGGCTTTCCTCATCATGTCTGTGGAAGTGCATGTTGGACTTTTAATTTGAAACTTTTACAAAGTGCACATTTTATAGAAGCTTTTAAAATGGTTTTGGGAAAATGTGCATCACAAAAGGGTTCATATTTGAACTTAAGACAATGGTGGGACTGCACAAAGTCCCAAATCAAATGTTTTTGCCAGCAATACTGCTCTTACAGCACATACAACACTTGGTGTGATATCTGCTTTAAAAAAGGATATACTTATCTGTGACCAGAAAGCTGGATTGTCTCGTGTGAATGTCCAGCAGTTGTCAGAGAAAAGGACCCTTCTGGCTGAAATGGTGAAAGAGCGGGTGGCCGGTGCATTCGTCCGACTGCGGAACGAAAAAAATCCAACTTGACACACCAAACAAAGGGTTCTTCAATTTGGAAAAAAAACGGGCAAGACCTCTCAACAAATCCATGCTTTGTGCTCTTCTGGTGGTGATTTGTTGACCTCCCAGAGACTATTTTTCTAAACTCTTTGCAAAAAGAGCTGTGAATGAGGAGAACAGGAATGTGATGCTTGAACAGCTCCCTTCTCTGTCTGAAGACCAACAATTGCTTGAGCCTGGCATTTCTCTTGGAGAACTTACTGCTGCGCTCAAGGACAGCAAGGATGGCAAGGATGGGAAAGCCCCTGTACTAGACGGCCTTCCAGGTGAATTTTATAAGGCTTTCTGGGACATTCTAGGCCCTACTCTTCTTGAGGTCTTTCACGAGAGTGTTGAACAAGGTGAATTGCCATTGAGCTGCCGGAGGGCAGTTTTGTGTCTCCTTCCGAAGAAAGGAAACCTGCATGAGACGCAAATTGGCGGCCTGTGTCACTCCTCAACACTGACTATAAAATATTGTCAAAAGCACTTGCAACCCATCTAAAGGAAGTCATCTTTCTTGATTGGCACTGATCAATCATACTGTGTTCCAGAACGTTCCATATATGATAATATTTTTTTGGTGAGAGACTTGATCAGTCTCGGTCGAACTACATCTCCTGGTTTTGGTTTATTACTTTTAGATCAAGAAAAAGCTTTTGACAGTGTTAACCATTCTTTTTTGTTTGATGTATTAAGGAGAACAGGGTTTGGGGAAAAATTTATTGCTTACGTTAAGTTATTGTACAAAAATGCATCTTGTCTGTTGAAGGTTAATAATAGTTTTTGTTACCCTTTCCCCTTTCAGCGAGGCATCCGTCAGGGCTACGCGCTATCAGGCATGCTTTACAATCTATCCGTTGAACCTTTATTAGTTTTACTTCGGAACTCCGTGTTAGGAGTCTCTCTTTCACAAAACTCCAAAGTCGTTGTTTCAGCTTATTCTGATGATATTTGTGTTGCTATTGCAAATCAAAAAGATGTTTCTGAGGTCTCTCGTTGCCTTGCCCAGTTTGAGCTTCCTTCCACTGCAAGGGTAAATTGGAAAAAAAAGTGCAACTTTTTGGGTGGGCCCCAGATCGCCTTCCTCGTCCTTGCCTGTTTTACCAGGAGGAATACAGTGGAGTAGTGAGGGGTTTAAATATTTAGGCTTATTTTGAGGAATTGAAGCATATGAACAAAAAAATTGGGAGAACTTCCGAGAAAAAATTAAATTGAAACTGGCAAGGTGGAGAAGATTGTACCAACTTCTCTCGCTTAAGACACGGGTGTCAATCATAAACAACCTGGTGGTTCCTTTATTTGGCATAGAGTTATCCCACTTGAACCTCCGAGATACTTGGTCACGGGCATTCAGAGGGTTCTGACTTTTTTTTTCTGGGGTGGCCACCATTGGCTGGGCCCAGACGTGGTCTGCAGACCCCTGAAACATGGGTGGTCAAAATCTGATGCATATCCCAAGTCACATAATGGCATTCCGGATTTCCACGATTAAGCGCCTACTGTGCAGTGAGTGTGTTCCCTGGCGACCTCTCACAAACGTCTGTTTGCAGAAAGTGGAAGGTCTGAAATATGACCGTGAACTTTTCCTCATCGACCTGCAACACGTTGACATGTCTCAGCTCCCCAGTTTTCATCAGAGCCTTTTGAATGCTTGGCAAGTCCTCGGAGTGCAACGTTTGGAGGTATCATACGATGCCCAAAAGTTTGAACATGAGCCATTAGTTCGGAATCCTTTATTCTCTAGAATTTCAACCTCCAGGTCGTTTATGCATTGTTTCACCAGTGTTGGAATAAAAAGAGTGCGAGACATGTTGCATCCATCCTTGAATGCCTGGCTACCTGTAAGGTCACTTTCATTAAAAACTGGTGTTCGTTCTGCTCGTATTGTGGAAAATGTCTTGAAAGCAGTAATTCAAACCTTTCATAGACTAAACATCGGGTGGACTGGGGTGGAGGAAGTGGTAGACTCACGTCTCTATTTCCCTTAACTTCAAATCGCCTCAAAAAAACAAGAGGGTGTGTTCTCTTGAAACTTAGAGGAAATTGGTGTGTTTCACGTCATGGGGAAAACGGCTATCTACAACATATGTCTGGAAGCATGTATACCTGGTTTTACTAAACTGTTGAAAAATCGGTGGAATGAGACCTTACCTGCTGGAGCTTTTTTAATCCAGTGTGGAACAAAATGTATAGTTCTCCAACTCTTGGGCGAACTGGAGACCTGAATTTGAGACTAGCACATCAAGCCCTGGTCACACAGACATTACTCCATAAGTTTAATTCTTCTGTTCTAATTTCTTGTCCTTTTTGTGATTTGATTTAAAATGTTGCCCACGTTTTCATTGAATGTAAGAGATTGGTTCCCCAATTTCTCTTCCTTCAACAGCTTTTCGATAAATTTAATTTTGTTTTTTCCTTTCCAGTCTTTATTTATGGAATTGGGGGGAATTATAAAAGTAAACCAGTCCTCTCGTTTTTGTCCTTTCTGTTGGGCATTGCTAAACTGGCAATTTATAAAACCAGGAAAGCAAAATTGAAGGGGAAAAAATGCAAATGTGCTTTTGTACTTTAAAGGT
>NC_140975.1:41618863-41676363 GCF_056783735.1 Eptatretus burgeri
GAGTTAGCTGTGAGAACTAGGATAGAAGGGTAGCATAGAACAAGTGGGGAGAGTGAAGAGGCATTTTAACACCCAACAATATCCAAGGTAACTAAAAAGGACAGGACTGGATATTTAGCCTGTATTAGACCAGTTTTGATATTCGGTAGTGAGATGTGGGGAATGAGGCACAAGGAGTAGTTGTGGTAGTAGTATTTCTGATTATTGGATTCCCCCTAACCCTGTCTCTTTTACCTCTTTTTTTTTTTTGTTAGTTGTTGGTTGATTTGTTCTTTTTCTGTTTCATCCCAACCTCTTCTTGCTGTGTTCCATTCAGCTTGTGTGCAGCTTGTTCATCACCCCCCCCCCATGTGTCCCCCTTTCCATTTTGTTCCCTTCCATTTTGCTTGAGCTCTTCCACTAGCCTTGACAAAAACGTAATATGTGCCTACTTTAAATCAAGTTGGATAATTCGATCAAATTGGAATATTTAAACTTTAATAAAGCATCAAGATGATTGTTGTTAGCTTTTGATTCAGTCAGAGAAAAGCAAAGTCAAAATACATGAAAACGGTGGAAACTGGAAGGGCACTCGATAGAGAACATACCTCCGCCAGGTAATGCCAGATCCACGAGAACATATCGGGCCCAATACATTTTTGAAATATCATGCTATACAGAACTATATCGTGTTTGTCCCTATCTCTCAATGGCGAAAAATCACTTTAGAAATTAAATAATGCTCGTATCTAGATCCGGATTTGGATCTTCACCAAAATCGAATCAATTCGTCCGTGCCACACACCCAACCTGTCCAGCAAGTTTCGTCCGAATCCGTCCGCAACTTTTTGAGATATCGAGCTCTTTATCTGTTTAGCCCCATCTCAAGGCCCTGTCACACCTTGACGATTTAGCCAACGTATGCCTGACGTATGCAAAATTGGGCTAAAACGCCGGCACACGTCGAATACGTTATGGGTAAGTTTGTATACGTTAAGAGCACGCTGAAAAACACTGCCATACGTCGTAGTACGCTGGCTTTCATCGTTGTACTTTGCGGTTGTCCTCAAATTTTAGCTTGCTCAAAATTTTACGACGTATGCCTGCGTATGACTCACACGTTCCGCTACGCTGGCCATAAGTTGTAGTCATGTTATGCGATCGTTGACACACGTCGACACACGTTACTTGTAAGTTACTCATAAGTCGAAACACGTCGAGGTAATGATTAGCGTACCTGAAACTTATTTATAACCTATGAGTAACGTGTTGTAGGCACGCTACACGATCGTTGACACACGTTGAGGCACGTTATGCGATCGTTGACACACTTCGAGGCACGTTACTTGTAAGTTATTCATAAGTCGAAACACGTCGAGGTAATGATTAGCGTACCCAAAACTTATTTCTAACCTATGAGTAACGTGTTGTAGGCACGTTACATGATCATTGACACACGTCGAGGCACGTTATGTGATCGTTGACACACGTCGAGGCACGTTACTTGTAAGTTACTCATAAGTCGAAACACGTCGAGGTAATGCTTAGCGTACCCAAAACTTATTTATAACCTATGAGTAAAGTGTTGTAGGCACGTTACACGATCGCTTGACACACGTCGAGGCACATTACTTGTAAGTTACTCATAAGTCGAAACACGTCGAGGTAATGCTTAGCGTACCCAAAACTTATTTATAACCTATGAGTAACGTGCTTTGAACCAATGTGTAACGTACCTCCAATGCATATTGATTTATGTAGACGTATTTGATTGACGTCTTCCGGACGACCACAGAACTTACCGAACGTGTTTCTAATTTACAGCTACCGTATAATGGCGTATTGGCAGCGTTTAAAAAAAACAAAACAACAACAATAACTTCCGATATTTCGTCACGTGCCGTTACATCACGTCCGATTGCCTCTTCAGTTTGCTCATGTCTTATTCTTAGTTCCTCCTCTGTGAATATTTTCTATTTGAGGATATTGTCACATCGACGTCGAAACTTAAAAGCAAATGTCCGAATATATTTTAAAATTCGTGATAGACGATAAAAACAACAATAACAACTTCAGATATTTCGTCACGTGCCTTCATGGAGCCAAGGAGAAAAAAAATGTGCCTTGACGGAGAAAATAAGTTTCGGGTATGCTAAACATTACCTCGACGTGTTTCGACTTATGAGTAACTTACAAGGAACTTGTGTCGACGTGTGTCAACGATCGCATATCGTGCCTACAACTTATTCCCAGCGTAGCGGAACGTGTGAGCCATACGGCGAGTACGTCGTAAAATTTTCAGCATGCTTGAAATTTCACGACGTACTAAACATACCACGGAATATGACAGCGTACTTCATCGTTTTTCAGCGTGCTCTTAACGTATACACAACTTACCCATACCGTATTCGACGTGTGCCAGCGTTTTAGACACATTTTTCATACGTCGGCATACGCTGGCTAAATCGTCAAGGTGTGACTCCGTGGTTGACACTTCCAATTCTCAGGCGGTTATGATTTAAATCGGCGTGCGGCAGGTTTTTAACAGGCTACGCCACAAGTTCGTCGGCGATACATGCAGCACGCTATGCCGAAGTTAAACCATCGTTGGGCATAGGTTGTGAACGCCGACAACAGGCTAAGCATTCGTTGGTATAAGTTATCTATAAGACAACGAAACGTTCTGTGCCCGTTACTAATATGTTATGCATACAACCAACTCGTTATGAATACGACCAAAAGTTTACAAAAAAAAACCCCTCAAAACTTCACCGTACGCCAACATTTTACATACATTTTTATACGTTGCCATTGCTGGCTATATCGTGAAGGTGTGACAGCACCTTCAACGGTGAAGAATCACTAAAAAAATTCTCGTAGTCTGATCCGGATTCGGATCTTCACCAAAATCTAATCAGTTCGTCCTTGTCACACCTGTGACCTGTGACCAAGTTTCATCCGGATCCGTCCACAAATTTTTGAGATTTCCTGCACACAGACAGACAAACAGACAGAGAAGGGTGAAATCATTACCTCCTTTACCTTAGGTGACGGAGGGACTGGAACGGTGGTCCGAAGAGGGCATACCTCCACCAGGCTGACCAGTTTACGTTTTGTATCCCACCGATTGGCCATATCCGGATCTTCACCAAAATCTATTCAACTGGTCCTTGTCACACATCGAACCTACCCACCAAGTTTCATCCGAATCCATCCATAACCTTTTCAGATACCCTGCTCACAGACAAACATGGGCGATTACATAACCTCCATCAACCTTTGGTGACGGAGATAAGGACGGAAACACCAACAGCAAGGGTGGAGGGACACTTGAAGGAAGAATGGGCGAGGGGAAGGAACACCCAGAAAATGACGTCTGAGCCCAGAGATGGACGTTTTAAACCGGGAGCAAAAATTAACTCGGGAGTGCAACATGCCAGTGATGGGCCAAGTGGCCTCATATCCCTGTTTAAAGTCATCTCGTGCGGCCACTTGTTGGACTGTGTCGTCCCGCGGAAACTTTGGACCCTTTGCACATTAATTCCCATTTCAGCATACGGAAAATAAATATTTAAATGCAACAGGTTCGATTCTGCCGGACAGATCCTTCAAACACGCAAGCGCAGTCCAAGGAAGGGCCCTCTCCAGGCCGATGGAGTCACATGTGACGTACGACTCGAGATGGACAAAAACAAGTGCCGATAATTCACGTTTTTACATCAATTTGTTGAAGGATGGAAAGTTTTAAAATTGTGACATTGACCTTCCGCGTGTGAAAATAATGCGATACCAGCAAACTTCTGGGAAATCTGGATCGTGGGAATGCGTGATGTGATGACATCTACCTGAAACGAGCCGCAGGTGCCCGTTTTGTACTCTTTGGGTACAGCGCTTTATGTCGATCGGTCTGCAGTGCCTTGTTTGTTCGTGTGCGCCTCATTTTGTGTACTTACCACGAGCTTATTAGAGAACATTGTACTTTACGGTAATTCTACATATCGACGGTCCCCTGTGCCAGTGCGCATGCGCAGCCTGAGCCGGAGCCAGGGATGTTGGGGGTGTTTCAACCTGTTCAATACTTGTTTGATTATTGTCGTTCCACGCTAATAAAGTGGTCGAACAAATTGAACTCTGTTCTTATTTATAATCAAACAACTTGATGCAGTCGAGTAAGGATCGTCGGTGCTGAGGAGGACACGACTGGGTGAAAACGGACCACGAGAACGTCGACAGTGAGTTTGGATTTCTCGGGTTCTGTACCCAATCTTCGCCCCCAGGACACTGTACACACGTGTGTATCACCGAAAATAGAACGTTTACTCCAGAATAACTGTTCCTATGGCGCCGGTGGAAGCCGAGTGCCCGATCGAGGGTTGTGACTATATGGCTACACACGCAGAGGCGGCAGTGGTGGCCGCCATGTTGAGTATACACGCCACTGTGCATCAGCCGCCCCCAGGGCGGCGAGCTCGAATGCCAAGATGGAGAAACTCAAGCGTCCCTCCATAGCACTGGCCGGAACGGGCGAGGCCTGGTCGTACTTCATAACTGGGGCTGGGGCTACAAAACAGGTACTAAGCTTGTCGGACCCGACATAGTCGCGCAGCTCCTGGAGTGCTGTGAGGAGGAGCTGAGAAAGGACCTCACTCGCGCGGCGGGTCGGAGCCTCGTGGGCAGCGATGAAGAAGACGTCCTCGCCGCCATGAAGGCACTCGCCGTCCGGACGGAGAACACGATGGTAGCTCGAGTGGCCCTGTCTAACATGCGGCAGGGACACGAGGAGCCCGTCCGGTCGTTCCACGCCCGCATCAAGGGGCAGGCGGACACGTGCAAGTATGAAATGAAGTGCACCAAGGCGGGGTGCGATCAGGTCAACGACTTCACCGAAGAGATATTGCGCAACGTGGTTGCCCGTGGCATCGCGGACCAAGCAATACAACTTGACCTACTCGGTGAGAAGAACCAGGACATGCCATTAAAGGACATGATAGAGTATATCGAGGCCAAAGAGTCTGGAAAACGCCGGCATCGCGCCTGCTTGACACTCAGAGCACGGACGCGATCAGTAGTTCGTATCGGCGGGGAAAGCGACAGGACGTCCGCGCCAGAGTAGGAGCCAGGCCGGAAAACGGAAGGCCAAGCCCGAAGGAGCATGCATCTACTGCGGCGAGGTGGGCCACGGCAAAACGCCTCAATGGCGCACCAGACGCGCCGAGTGCCCCGGATACGGTAAAAAGTGCCGGAAGTGAGACCGCCAGAAACAACACGACAAGGCGTGCCGGGGCGTCCGACCGGCAAGAGCCGCAACTAAGGAGTGCGAGGGGATGTCCGACGAGCAGCCGGCACGCTTCGACGAGCTATGCCCGGACACCATGGCCAGCACAGAGGACGAAATGCGCACGCTTCCCTCGCTCCCCACCTGTACGATGATATGTGCGATAAGTGGATGAAACGCATATCCGACCCGCAGCCATACGTCAACCTCACTCTCACCAAAGCGCGAGGATTACAAAGCGCTGGGTTTTAACCTCCTGAAACACACCCGCGGTAACCCTACCCGCTATGGCAGACACGGGGTGCCAGAGCTGCCTGATCAGCATTAAAGTCGTCCAACAAATGGGCCTGAGTACCGAGGGACCTCATACCTGTATCCATGACCATGAAGGCCGCAAACAACAGAGGAATTCGTATCCTCGGAGCCGTGGTAGTCAGATTCGCCGGTAACAGTGATGACGCTCGGAGATTGGAGACGCGCCAAATCGCGTATGTGACGGACTCTTCAGACCGCATCTTCCTCTCCCGCGCGGCCTGCATGGACCTGGGAATGATCTCGGACAGATTCCCGACACTCGGAGAGGTGAATCTGACAACCTCGGAATTGTGCGACTGCCCGCGACACGCGGAGCCGCCGACCAAGCCGACCGCACTCCCATGCCACCCACCGACGCCAACAGAGAGGCACTACAGTCACATTTACTCAGGATGTATGCTCAGAGCACATTCAACACGTGCCCACACCAGCCACTACCGAGAATGACCGGCCCGCCACTACGTCTTATGCTCAGTGAGAACGCGACACCGGTTGCCCATCACACTCCTATCTCCGTGGCCATACATTGGCAAGATGAGGTAAAGCAGGCCTCGACCAGGACGTTCGGCTCGGCGTGTTGGAGGAAGTACCCATCGGCACGCCGGTGACATGGTGTCACCGCATGGTAATTTGCGCGAAAAAGAATGGCAAGCCGCGACGCACCGTCGACTTTCAGGCCTTGAACAAGCATGCGTTCCGCGAGACCCACCACACCCAATCCCCGTTCCACCAGGCGAGACGCGTACCTAACGGGAAGCGCAAGACAGTATTCGACGCATGGAACGGTTACCATAGCGTCCGCCTACACGAGGACGACCGCCACAAGACGACCTTCATCACTCCATGGGGCGCTACCGGTACCTATCTGCCCCACAAGGGTATATGGCATCGGGGACGGTTACTCACGACGATACGATGAGATCGTGGCGGACAGTGGTAACAAGACCAAGTGCGTAGATGACACGCTCCTATGGTCAGACACGATTGAGGGGAGCTACTTCCAGGCGGTCCAATGGCTGGATATATGCGGCCGGAATGGAATCATCCTCAACCCGGAGAAGTTTGTCTTCAGCGCACCCACGGTGGACTTCGCGGGCTTTACCATCACCATGACCGACGTGCGACCGTGCAGCCGCTACCTGGAAGCAATCCACGATTTCCCACAACCGCGTAACATCACCGACGTCAGATCGTGGTTCGGGCTTGTCAACCAGGTGGCATACGCCTTTAGTATGGCCGAACGAATGCAGCCATTCCGGAAGCTCCTGAAAAGTGGAGAACGCTTCCAGTGGTCCATGGAGTTAGAGGACATATTCCGCGAGGGTCGAAAGACGTGATCGTACAAGAAATCGAACACGGTGTCCGCATATTTGACAAAACTAAGCCAACATGCATCGCCACGGACTGGTCGAAGGAGGAATCGGATTCTGGTTGCTTCCAAAGCACTGCCGATGCGTGCCAGTTGACCATTCTGCTGCACTGATGGATGGAAAATAACCCTAGTCGGCAGCAGATTTACACACGCGGCAGAATCCAGATACGCGCCCATAGAGGGCGAGGCTCTCGCAGTCGCGGACGCCTTGGACAAAGCGCGTTACTTCGTACTGGGCTGCGAGAACCTGATCGTTGCGGTAGACCACAAACCACTGCTGAAACTCCTTTCGGACAGAGCACTTGACGACATACCCAACCCCCGCCTCAGGAACCTCAAGGAGAAGACCCTGCGTTATCGCTCCGCATCATACATATCCCGGGCATGAAGAACAAGGCGGCAGATGCCATGTCGCGCAGGCCAGTTGGCACCACGCGACCTCCACTCATGAACCTTCCAGATGACAATGCCACCATAGCGGACCCACCTCCAACCAAGCACGCACACCGACGTCCTGTCCCTCCTACGCCAAACTGAGCCGGAGTATGACGACGACGTCGAGGACAACCTGGCATGGTGTGCCGCGCCTCGAATCATTGCGATCAGTAACATGGGATCGCGTCAGGGAAGCCACTAGCAGCGATGGCGATATGCACATATTGGAGGGAATGACAATGAACGGCATCCCCGACTCAAAAATCGAGATGCCAGAGACAATTCGCGACTATCACCAGTACCGCGAGAACATTACATCGACAGATGGAGTGATCCTATACAAGGACCGAGTAGTCATACCACCCTCACTCCGCGGCGATGTGCTGAGCGCCCCCACACGCTGCCCACCAGGGCGTATCAATGATGACCGCCCGCGCAGAATCCCTCTGTATTCTGGCCAGGCATGTCGGCCGACATCAGCGCCACTCGGAAAAACTGCGAACACTGCCACCGGATGGCACCATCACAGCCTGGAGCGCCACCAACTCCACCTATTCCGGTCGTTTACCCCTTTCAGGCAGTGTGCTCGGACTTCTTTGCACACAGGGGTGCACACTACCTTGTGACAGTGGACAGATACTCGAACTGGCCGATCATCTCAAAGTCGACGGGTGGCGCCGCCGGACTCATAAACCACTTACGTCGCGCCTTCGTGACGTACGGGACACCAGAAGAGCTCGCGTCGGATGGGGACCGGAGTTCACCTCCACCGAGACCAGGTCATTCCTGCACAGATGGGCGTACACCACCGCTTGTCATCGGTGGCCTTCCCCTCACAGCAACTGTCGCGCGGAGATTGGAGTTAAGACAATGAAACGACTTATCACGGACAACACCAGCCCGCAGGGAGAACTTGACACTGACGCTGTGCAGAGAGCGATACTACAATATCGTAACACGCCTGACCCTGACACGAAGATCTCCCCGGCAATGTGTGTCTTCTCGGCCGCCCGATACGCGATTTCATCCCAATTATCCCCGGGAAGTACAGACCGCACGACACTTGGCATGAGACCCTGAAAGCGAGGGAGGGAGGCCCTCCGCAAACGTCATATCCGCACAGCCGACACCTGGGCAGAACACACCAAACGCCTTCCGCCACTTGCTGTAGGGGACCAAGTCCGCGTACAGAACCAGACAGGATTCCACCCAAAAAAATGGGACAAGACAGGCAGTATCTTGGAGGTGCGCCAACACGACCAATACGTGATCAAGATCGATGGCTCGGGCAGAGTCACACTTCGGAACAGGAAATTCCTGCGCAAGTTTAGCCCAGTTCGCAATGACCAGCTGCCACCCCGGTCTATCTATGATGATCTAGCAACCCGCATCACTGTACCTGCACCCGTTGTAACACCGCAACTGCCTGACCTCGACAGCGAACCCGTGACATCTGCGACGCCAACGGGGCCCACGCCGGCACTGACGTCAGTATGCACACCCCGGCGCAAGACGACACCCGTTTTAGACACACGCCAGCAGCACCAGGACGAGGCACACCGAGGCACGCGATCCTTCAGACGCCACCATCGGCCCCTGAAACCCCGAGAGCCCCATCCCCACTGGGGCCCGATGTGACACCACCAGCACCAGCGATAGGTCAACGCCGATCCACCAGAGCGACCAGCGTGCCTGCCTGGCACAAGGACTACTCCATGGAATAGTCACACGATGGGCGATATAAACTTTTGTTCATTCATTAAACTTAATATTTTCTCAGCCTTTATCTATTAACATAATAAAGACTCGGAGGGAGATAGAGAACATTGTACTTTACGGTAATTCCACATATCGACGGTCCCCTGTGCCAGTGCGCATGCGCAGCCTGAGCCGGAGCCAGGGATGTTGTGGGTGTTTCAACCTGTTCAATACTTGTTTGATTATTGTCGTTCCACGCTAATAAAGTGGTCGAACAAATTGAACTCTGTTCTTATTTACTTATTACACTTGGTTTCTTTTTCATTGCTGTTTAATTACCCTGATGCATTTAATGAACTATTTTGAATTATTCATATTTTCCTTCCAGTTTGAATTTGCACTTTAGAACCAATGAACTATGACGCACAATACATTTATGTAGAAAAAAAAAAAATATATATATATATATATATATATATATATGTACAATGTACATACGTGTACACCAATCCTTCCCAAATCCATATCCAGGCGATTCATGATGTCATAGTCTGACGCTGGAAGGAAGAGAGTTTTCAGTTTTTACTGTTTTTTTTTTATCTTGATTTTTTTTTTGTTTGTTTTCTTGTGTTTGTCCAGACGATATCTCAGCCATCCTCGGAAGCTGAAATTTGGGGACAGAAGTGAAAATATTATTTGGCAAAAAAAACAGTATATTTCTTTATTTTTTGATTAATCAATTCATTGATTAATTACTTAACGATTATCGATTTATTAATTACTTATTACCTCCACCACCGAAGGTGAAGGAGGTTAGGCCAAAAAAAAAAAAATGTTGCATTGGCGTAACCCGCCCGACCCTAAAAATTCCGCCGACCCTACGTTTTTTTTTTTTGTTTTTTTGCTATCGAAAAATTTTGCCGACCCTATTTTATTGCTATTTTTGTTGTTTTGCTATCGTTTTCAAGTATCTTGTTGATTGCGATCGCGATCGCAAAAACCCGGAAGTGTTTCGGACAGAACCCGCCGACAAAAAGGGTGGTACTCGAGCCGGGGGAGATTTTGGGAGGGATTTATTAGGAAAAAATAAAAATAAAAATAAAAAAGATCCCGACCGACCTACCCTTTTTTTCAGTGACCCGTTACGCCAATGCAACATTTTTTTTTTTGGCCTTATGTTTTCAACATTTGTGTGCAGGATATGTTAAAAAGATGTGGACGGATTCCGATGAAATTTTGTGGAAAGGTTGGGTGTGTGACAAGGATGAACGAATTAGATTTTGGTGAAGATCCGGATCCGGATCCGACTACGACAATTTTTAAAGTGATTCTTCACGATTGAGAGACTGGGCCAAAAATGATATAGAGTGCGATATCTTAAAAAGTTGTGGACAGATTGTGACGAAACTTGGTGGACATGTTTGTTACGTGTGTAACTGGGAATAATTATTTCAATTTTGGTGAAGATCTGAATCCGGATCTAGATACGGGAATTTTTAAAGTGATTCTTCACCATTGAGAGTTAGGGCGAAACTAATATATAGCACAATATCTCAAAAAATTGTGAACGGATTAAGATGAAACTTGGTGGACATGTTGGGTGTGTGACAAGGAAGAATTGATATAATTTTGGTGAAGATCCGGATCCAGATACAAGAATTATTTGATTTTTAAGTGATTCTTCACCATTGAGAGACAGGGCCAAAAACGGTATTGTACTGTATAGCATATTTCAAATATGTATTGGACCCGATACGTTCTCGTGGGTCAGACATTACGTGGCAGAGGTGTGCGCTCTACCTAGTGCCCTTGTTTGTTTTATTTCTCATCCTGGCAATATCACGGGCACCTTTTGAGCTCGGAAGCAGATATTTGGACACGACAGTGAACAAGTGATTTGGCTATAAAGGGTATTTTTGATTTATTGATTAATCAATTTAAGTTATTTAATTTTTCAATTCATTACTTAATTTTCAAAAAGTTACAGATGAAACACTGGTGGTTTGGAGAGCCAAATGAATAAGAAATTAATTATTTTACGATTATTATTTATTTATTTTAATTCTGCAATTAATCCATTTATCAATCAGTTCTTGTACGCCATTCCTCCCAATTCTGACTTCATGAGCTGAAAAGTGGAATCGCTGGGTGGAAAAGGCTCCCCGACGATGTCGCGTGCTGGAGGATTTGTTATTTATTTATTTGGCATCGGCACGGTGTACTTTGAGTGTACCTGTACTTGTTATATATATATATATATATATATATATATATATATATATATATATATATATATATATATATATATATATATATATATATATATATATATATATATATATATATATATATATATTGTTTTTACTAAATATGTGGTCATTTTATTTTAAATAGCTTGCAGACTTCAGAGCTATTGAGTCAAACTGGTAAATATTCCATTGGAACAAAACGACTGAGATTTCCCTTTTGAAATCCTCCAAATTGGCTTCTTTTGACAAACAATCCCCTTTTTGTGCGCAAAATCGAAGTTCATGGAAGAGCAAAGTAGCGGAAGGGAAAAAGGCAATGAACTCACAATGAAGGTACAGGTGACCGCAAGGAGCAAGGGAATGTCAGGCTTCATACGAAAGACGTCAACAATTGACCGTATCCTTGCTCTTTGGGTCCTCACCGAACGCAGACGAGAGTTACGGCAGGGGATGCTTGCAGCATATGTTAATCTCTGTAAAGCATTTGATTCGGTGAATTGGGATGCCCTCTGGAGGATTCTTGGTCTTCATGGGGTGCTACCACAACTGATCAATCTCAAGTCTGAACTATACTCTGGAACTGAGAGTGCTGTTAAATGTGGTGATACCATCTCTGACTTATTTCCAGTTGTTCTTGGAGTTTGTTAAGGGGTGTATACTGGCCCCCACACATTTCAGTGCTTGTATGGACTGGATTCTTGGGAGGATGTTGAGAGATCAAGCTGCGGTGCATCATTTGGGAATGTCAAGATCTCTGACCTTAATTTCGCAGATGATGCAGTCATCTTTGTGGAGACTCTGGATATCCTTTTGGGGTCCCTCGCGGTGCTGAATGAGGAGTCTGAGCCGCTGGGATTATGGGCTTCCTGGGTCAAAACTAAGATCCAGGCTTTCTATGACATCTTGGATGCTGCTATCTTGTCTGTACCTGTTTGTGGTGAGGATGTTGAGGTCATGAAGAGATTCACTTACCTTGGCAGTGATTTCATGTCTTTGCTGGCGGTGAGCCAGAGGTCAATAGTCATTTGGGTCAGTCCCAGGGAGTCATGGATTCACTGGAATATGGGTGTGGTGCTTTCGGTACCTGTCCAAGAGGATAGAAGTCTGAGTCTTCAGGTCCTTGATGCTTCCACTCTTGCTCTACGGATGTGAGACTTGGACTCTGACCAGGGATCTGAGGTGAAGACTTGATTCCTTTGGTGCCAGATCTCTTCAGAGAATCCTTGGCTATCACTGGTCAGACTTTGTCTCCAACGAGCGGTTGCTGAGAAAGACTCAAATGAGATTTGTTACCTGCATAGTCCGTGAGCGTCAGCTGCGGCTGTATGGACATGTGGCTCGTTTTCCTGACGCTGATCATGCTCACCAAATTCTCTCAGTGAGGGAGTCTCATGAGTGGAGAAGGCCAATGGGCTGACCACGTGCCTCGTGGTTGCACCACGTTTATCAGCATCTCAAGCAGATGGGGATGGGTCAGGCATCTGCCTGGGGGATGGCCAGACGGAGCCCCCTGGATGTACTGGTGGAAAGTGGACATAATGACGCGCTGCTCCGGCGCATGCTCCCATACCTGACCTGACCTCCCTCATCCGAGACATCCTCCTTACATGCTGTTTCCCTCCCCTCTTAATTAAATCTCTCCCCAAACATATTTTCATTCTTTCTTGATTCATCTCATGCTCTTCTCTCATCCTATCTTAACCGCTCTCATCTGTCCCTTCCCTCTTTAGGTTTTTTCCCCATCTGAATTTATATTACATTGTGAGTGGTTATTCTACTCGTTATCGAGCAGTGGCCAATCTGAGAACAAGCAACACTAATTAAGGAGGACCCCTCCGCCCCTCTCCCCCCCCACCCTCCATACCCCCGGTTGAACAAATCACTCCATGTTAAGTTTTTTTTGAGGTTATGATATGGGTTGACTGAAAAGTAATGGTGTAGTTGCCGGTATTGGTGGCAGTGATGTTTTTCACAATCATTTCCATGGAAACCCGCAAAAATTACTGTATGCACCTTATTAACATAAAATTATCAGATTCGTTAATTTTCAAGATAGAGAAGAAACTTTGGTATCAAATTGATCAGCATGGAAGGAGTCATCCGTTTATAACATCACATGCTAATTACATCATTTAGATATTCATTATTTGATGGAATTTACACATTTCTGTGAATATAGAATGATACCAAACAGAGCAAATCCTGCCAGAAGAACCAAATAATCTTCCCAACAACAAGCATATGCACCTCCTCACTGTCATGGTGAGCATCGCCGCAGATGATGTCTGACACGGTAAAACCACATTATCCCCAAAGAGCAACCATCTGTCTGCCAACCCAGACAATTGTTCCCGCTAATGCAAACCATTCAACCAGAAGGCATGGGATGTGATCGGCGAGTAAATAGAAACGTGTGGAGTGTGACGAGCACTCCCCGATCCCCATTGGTGTAGAACTATGTCTAATGGGGATCGGGGAAGTGCTCATCACACTCCACATGTGTGTATATATATATATATATATATATATATATATATATATATATATATATATATATATATATATATATATATATATATATATACATACATGTGGTTTATGCTTCCACATTGTAAGCAATAACAAACGGTGCTTCCCCATTGTCTCGGGTCGCTCACCTGCATTTATTTTATTTTATTTTATTTTTTCATTTATTTATATTTTCATTTACGGACGCTTTCCAACGATTCTGTGATTTTTCCCAGTTTATTGGCTTTAATATCCGTCAGCTCACGAAATTTCAGCTTTCTATGTCACCCGGAAGGTAGCGATCTTTCATATCAGTCAGTGAGTCAGTGGTTGGAATAACCTTTATATATTCGATGTATATGCTTCTTCCACGAATATTTTTTGACTTTGAATATAATGTTCAAAACTCCCATTTTAGCGTTTCTATGGTAACTATTAAAATCATCATTATAATCCAATTAAATGATATGCGTGTAACTTCTGTGCTGTTTGAGATTTAAAAAAAAAGAACAAGGGGAAATTGCTGTCAAAATGATCAGTGTGAGAAAAGTAACGCCTGAATTATATTTAAATACATAAAGTCGGATCGAGACTTTTCAAAATGAAAGGGCTCCACCGACTTATCCATTTAGTGCAAACATGATCAAAATAATCACCGTGTTCTATCGTTAATATATTTAGTATTCACTTTAGTAATGATCATATCATTGTTCATTGTATTAAATTTACCACCATAAATGATTGCTGTTCAATGTATAGACTGTCACTATCTGATGTACATCAAACACTCGTTTCCAATAAGCAGAGACGTCACGAGATGTACGATACGTTAATAACACTGAACAACAAATTTCAAAAAAATTTTTTTTACTGGAGATGTGTAAAGTGATTAAGACTAATTTGGGTACGCTGATTTCAAAAATCATAACCGTTTTGCTGTATCACGTCAGGATTTTCAGGAACAGAAATATTCCCATTGCCTAGAAGTCAGGATTTCAATGAAATTTACATGTCTTTAATATGTCTATTTCGTACAATTGTTGTTAACTTGTGTTATATTTCTTTCTTTCAGATAAAGATGAGTAGGCGTTCCTGTACCAATCATCCTGACAACTTCTGTTATGTCTGTGGTCGGTATACCAAAAAAGATCAACAGCGAAGTATATCTACAGCAGTGAAAATGAAGGCCGCCTACTTTCACTACTTCGGGTGTAAGGTGGGGACCAAGAACAGAGCTGGGCACCACACATCTGCTGCACAAGCTGTCACACAACCTTGACTCAGTGGTTGGTGGGCAAGCGCGCGAGCATGCCATTTGCGGTGCCCATGATATGGCGTGAGCCGCAGAATCATCATGATGATTGTTATTTCTGCTGCACAAGCATCGCCGGCTTCAACAAGAAGAATAAAGGTCACATCAAGTACGCTGACTGCGTCTCTGCTCGTAAACCTGTGCCTCATGATGACGAGAACCCCATTCCAACACCTCCAGCTGATCAGAACATAGCTGTAAGCAGTGGTGAAGAGGATGGTGATGATGAACCTTTTGAACCCGACACTCAAGAATCACACCTTCTGAACCAGGGAGACTTAAATGATCTTGTAAGAGATCTCTCGCTGTCAAAGGCGAAGGCAGAGCTGCTCGGATCAAGGCTGCAGCAGTGGAATCTACTTGAACCTAACACCAAGATATCCTTGTTCAGAGCACGTCACAGAGACATGGCTGAGTTCTTTGAGATGGAAGACACGATGACATTCTGCAGTGACATCAACGGTCTGTTGAAAGAACTTGGGTGTGATCACGATCCTGCAGACTGGCGCCTCTTCATCGACTCGGGGAAGAACAGCTTGAAGGCTGTTTTGCTCCACAATGGCAACGAGAAACCATCAGTCCCACTGGCTCACGCGTTCGGCATGACAGAGACCTATGAGACTATGCGGCAGCTGCTTGATTCCATCAAGTACAATGACTTCAACTGGCACATCTGCGGAGACTTGAAAGTGGTGGCGCTGTTGTTAGGGCTGCAGTCAGGCTACACGAAATACATGTGCTTCCTTTGTCTCTGGGATTGCAGAGACGACAAGAATCACTGGACGAAGAAAGATTGGGAAGAGCGAAAAGAGCATGTACCTGGTCGACACAACGTGAAGCATGTCGCCCTTGTCGACCCAGCCAAGGTTTTCCTTCCACCACTCCACATAAAGCTCGGCTTGATGAAAAGTTTTGTACGGGCAATGGATCTGAATGGGCGTGGGTTTTTATACCTCAAGGAAAAGTTTGGCAACACCTTGTCGGAGGCCAAGATCAAGGCTGGTGTCTTTGTTGGACCGCAAATCCGACAGATTATGAAGGACGAAGCTTTTCCGACAACTCTAAACCCCAAAGAGCTGGCAGCGTGGAGGAGCTTCAAAGCTGTGACGGACAACTTCTTGGGGAACGAGCGCGCGGACAACTATGAAGAAATAGTGCAGCAGCTGCTGGAGTCCTTCAGGAAACTTGGCTCCAGGATGTCCCTGAAAATCCATTTCCTACACCAGCACCTGAACTTCTTCCCTGACAACTTGGGAGCAGTCTCGGACGAGCACGGCGAGCGATTCCACCAAGAGATTTCACTCATGGAGACGCGTTACCAAGGGCGGCACAACCCGAACATGATGGGCGATTTCTGCTGGTTCCTGCATCGTGAAACTGACACAGAGCAGCACAAACGCAAAGCCAAATGCCTAAAGCATTTTTAATTACATTCTAGTGGAGTTTTTCTGTAATTTCTATAATTTTGAAGCATTCATGATGAAATAAATGAATAAATGAATTTTTGTAAATTTCATTGAAATCCTGACTTCTAGGCAATGGGAATATTTCTGTTACTGAAAAACATGACGTGATACAGCAAAACGGTTATGATTTTTGAAATCAGCGTACCCAAGTTAGTCTAAATCACTTTACACATCTCCAGTAAAAAATTTTTGTTGTTCAGTGTAATCACGATCACTGTCATTTTCATCGAATGGAGTTTCTCATGACTTGTTTACTCATCGTGCACACGAACATGCATCGGTGCAAAACAAACCAGATAGAAGACACGGACACGGACAAATGATTGGTAGATTGCAGAGCTTGTCACTACAGTACAAATGGGTGATGTTCCTCAGTTCATTGGTGGCGCGCTCTTTCTCGGACATCTTGAGCTCGAGGCAACCATCTTCCCCTTTGTTCCACCCGCTCATCCAACTCTCCCCATATGGTGTAGACAGGTATGTAGCGTTGACGTGTGACCACCTTCCCTTCATGATCCAGCACATCTCCACTGCAGTGATACAGTGGAATTACAAGGACATCTGTATCATCACAGCGAACAATGAGTCTGGAATGGGTTTTTGATAGATCGATGGCATGGAGCATGATTCTTGAAAATGTCGCTTCTTGGGTAGAGAACAGATGAATTGTGGGTAACTTATTGTAGGAGTGTAGTCCTCCAACAGTTACCTCCCACATAATGATTGGTTTGTATTGGAGCCCCATCTTTTTGAAAATTCTGTATCCGACAACACATTTATATATCATACATGTGTTACTGGTCTCACACTGATCATTTTGATACCAATTTTGCTTTTGTATCTCAAACAGTACAGAAGTTACATGCATTTCATTTAATTGGATTATAATGATGATTTTTAGAGTTAACATAGAAATGCAGCTGAAATGGGAGTTTTGACCTTTTTATTCAAAGTCAAAAATTGTTTTTGGAATAAACATTTACGGTATACTGTATTGTATGTATGTGTATATATATATATATATATATATATATATATATATATATATATATATATATATATATATATATATATATATATATATATATATATATATATATTGTTGTGGTTCTGCAAAACTGCATGCATCTAAGGCAATGGCACCCAACATACAGTGATCCCCAGGCAGTTATTTAATTTGTCCTCGGGGAGTTAGTCCTCCCCTCATGTCTTGTGGGTTAACGGGATAAAATGCGTTGCGTGTGTCTTGTAGTTCGGTCTAATAACTATCTCTGAATCATTTTCTGATTCCTACTCCAACCCTTTCCTTTTAGTCATAGTACAAAACAAGCATGCAAGCACACACGCCATTCAATAGGCAATTGATAATAAGCACACCATGATGCCTCCCCTGGCTCGGATCCACCACACCACTCCACTACACACTATACCACCCGCACA
Source organism: Eptatretus burgeri (assembly GCF_056783735.1). Lineage (NCBI taxonomy): Eukaryota > Metazoa > Chordata > Myxini > Myxiniformes > Myxinidae > Eptatretus > Eptatretus burgeri. The sequence goes on from NC_140975.1 coordinate 41,636,913, forward strand.
TCGCCTGCCATTATTTCGTTCAAATCTGCGAGCCAATTCCCAACCGGCACCCTCACCTTATTTCACACCTTGCTCACCAAACCTCACCACTTTAACCATAAACGCCTCCTGCACACGGGAAAAATATTCCCGCACTCCCTCGTACCTCTGCATCGCAACAATTTGCCACTCTATTTTGAGGAACACTGCACGACTCGGATTATCCTCGGCACCGCACGACTCGGATTGTCCTCGGCACCGCACGATGCTTGACCGTGCGACAGACGTTAATAGATTGACCGCATCTCACCGGGGACGTCCCAGGTGAGTACCCCTATTGATATAACCCTCTCATCCAGTCACCAGACCATGGCCAGACCAGGGGCAATGAGGAGGGGTCGCGAGAAGGGCGATCCGTGAGTTTGGTTCTGGGCCCGGGTGTGCATTTTGGCTAATGAGGGGGCCGTGGGTGGCAGGGAAAATCCGTTGCTATTCGATATTCAGACCACATTTGGAGCACATTCAGGGCCGAGGTGCTGGCTCAGGGAGCATGCCCTATGTTGAGTCAGGAGCTCCGACCCATGCCAAAGCAGGTACGCAACTGAGATGGTTTCCGGTCCTGGAACCTGGCAGGGCATGGCTAGGGCCGCTGTGGCCCAATGGAGGAGCAGGATTCGGGCCACAGTGCGTCGCTTTCTGGTAATCACCCCACACTTCACCCTGGGTTTATAAAAAGGGGGAGTGCAGAGCCGTTAGACTCTCTTCGCTCTATGCTCAGCTCTTCGCTCACCTCTCTCCTCTTCAATTCGCTCCCTGTCTCACAATTGGTGTGCGATTGCCAGAACGCGCTTCTTCTTCTTAGAGAGCCTGATCCGAGGTGACTGCCGAGACTCCCTGCCGTGCTGTCGGTGTTCAGCCATCCCCATGCAGCCAGATGGACCAGTGCGGAGCGCACATTGCCACGAGCCCCAGCAAAGTAATTAAACAGGAGATGATGCGCCACATCACAAGGTGGTGATGCTCAGGCGGAGCGTCCCACAGAGGTAGACGCTACACATACAGGCATTTACACAACTAGCTCGGGATCTTTCTCCTTGTGCATCTATTCTCCTCTCTCTCTATCCACGCAACTATCCCGTCTCCTTTGGATGCACAAAGAACATCATTACTGACTCGCAATCCCATTTTCCGCTGGCATGGCACTGCACCCCCCACATTGCACTGCACCACACCTCTCACTCCCATACCTTAGACACAACCAGTATTCCTCCCACCTACCTCTCGCTAAGCGTGCTGGGTTGCGTTGGTCTGCCAACCATGCCAGGTATTGAGGTCATTTATCTTCACCTGCTTTCTTTCTCTCTGGCTATCTAATCTTCCGTGTGTGTGTGTGTGTGTGTGTGTGTTTGTGTATGATGGCACCTGTCTTAGCATAAATTAAGATTGTGGAAGATATAATGGGATAACTCTGCTCTGTGTCTGCTTTTGTAAGATTACTTGTCTTTTTCCACACCCCACAAATTCCTTGCTATCCCCTGCTGCACAGAAAATTAACCCCGTTCAATGTGCCACATACTTTTCCTCGCTTGATTGTAAATAAATGCTTTGTATAGAAATGTTTCCAGCTCGATTTCGTGTTTTTTTTTCCATCAGTCCAGCATGGTCCGCACCCTCATTTAGCCAGGATGTTATCCCCCAACATTTGGCAGTCCCGCTCCCAAGTACACTTGGCAGTCCCGCTCGGCTGCATCTGATCCGGTAAAGTGATCCAGTTTGAGCAAGTGCGTACTGAGGGCGTGTCCCCTGGTAATTAGATCACGTGACCTTTAGATAAATGGTGTTTATTAGACTGATGACTCTAAGTCACGTGGTCGAGATATTGGCCTTCCCAGTCGATTAGCAACCCGCCGTGTCACGAAGTTCTTTGTGTGTGACGGCCTACGATTCCAGGGAGTCTGGTGGGAACCCGAGGTCGCTCACCCCTTGTGGTCTTCGCCCCCAACCCCCGGTCCGCAACTATATATATATATATATATATATATATATATATATATATATATATATATATATATATATATATATATATATATATATATATATATATATATATATATATATATTTCCAAAAATGCAATGTTTGTTGTTATGAAGATTATTTGTTCCGTTTGATATTCTATCTTCTCATTCTATCTTCATGGAAAAATGCAAATTCCATAAAATAATGAATATTCAAATGAGATAATTAGCATATGTAATGTCATAAGTAGGTGACACCTTCCATGCTGATCAATTTGATACCAGTTTCTTCTCTCTTGAAAATTAACGAATCTGGTCATTTTATGTTAATAATGTGAATACAGTAATTTTGGGGGGGTTACCATTGAAAACTGTGATAAACATCACTGCCACCAATTCCTGCAACGATACCAGGACTTTTTCGTCATCCCATATCATAACCTTTAATGAAAACCATGGTATGATTTGTTTTACCAAAGGGAGGGGTGGTTCACATTGTATGCCTATTTGCCACAGCTCCATTATGCTAATGATATGTTGGGGCTGTAAAAACATTTGTCTCTGGCCTTTCTTCCTTCTGCCTTTTTTCCTTCTTCTTCCCTCTGTACTTTTCGATCTGGGCTACATTTGCTTCTTTTTGGCCATAAACTATTCTGTGTTGCAATCTCAGTGTTCTTTGGATTTAAGGCAAGGGTCAGATTTATATATATATATATATATATATATATATATATATATATATATATATATATATGTGTATATACATATATATATATATATATGTATATATATATATATATATATATAAAGATACATACCGGGCGTAGTGGCGTGCGCCTGTAATCCGGCCACTCGGAGACTTGGGTTGGAGGATCGCTTGAGGACAGGAGCTCTGCTCTGCGCTGGGCCGCACAATGAGAGGGTGTAGGGCAGCCCGGAATCATGGCGAAACCCAATCCTTATCCCTGTGTCATAAGAGGCGACCAGGGTTGCGTCAGGAAGGGCATCCGGCGTAAAACCTATGCCAAATAGTATGCGGATCATAATGGATGATCCGCTGTGGCGACCCCTAACGGGAGCAGCCGAAAGAAGAAGATATAAATAAAAGTACATATACATACACATATATTAGTACTGCAGCATAGCAAACCAATTGTTCGACTTTTCATAAAAGCACCAAAATTGGTACATATGTTGACTAATGTATTCTGAACAATTCTAGAAATGGAGCCACTCGAGATTTCTCCTTGGTCAGCTTTGGCGGCCATTTTCGAAAATGGCCACCATTCTACTTTAACAACATGGGATATCTGTCATTGTTATTCTCTTTGTAGGTTTCTCAGAGGTGATAAATACTCCGTGTGGTGTGCATTTACAAAGGAAAACAATACAAATGTCATTTGTGTTGATTTATTATATTTCCAACCATTGTATCGGGGAAAAATGGTCATTTTTATGGGAAAATCCATTTTCGCACACAGCATCAGTGACAGGTTCAGAAGTATTTTGTAACATGTGGTAACATGTGTTACATGTGGTAAATGCAGTTGAGATATGACACTCTCATCATGCTACATGTGGCCCATGTGCAAAACATGACCACCGTCGGATTCAAGTTCGAACCGTAGACACCGACGTCGTCGTCTTGGCGGTGATGGTAGCCCAGGCACTACCATGCGTGGATGAACTCTTGATTGCCTTTGGGACGGGCAAGAACTACCGCTACATCCCTGCCCATGAAATAGCTTCCTCCCTCGGTCCACAGATGGCACGTGCCCTCCCTGTCTTCCACGCCATGACCGGATGTGACACGGTATCAGCATTCGTGGGGCATGGGAAGAAATCTGCCTGGGCCACATGGAACTCGTTTCCAGAACTGACAGATTCTCTTGTGACCCTCACCACCACGCCAGTCAACATCCAGGATGACACAATGCACTGCATTGAAAGGTTTGTGGTGCTCCTCTCTGACCGCACCAGTCCATATACAGACGTCAACGAGGCCAGAAGGAAACTCTTCACCGAGAGATACTCTGTCCAGCGCATCCCACCTACCTACGATGCTTTGGAACAGCATGTGAAGAGATCAGTCTTCCAGGGTGGCTATGTCTGGGGGCAGGTCTTGGTCCCTCAACCCGTGCTTCCATCACCAACAAGCTGGGGCTGGCGGCAAACAGAGGATGGGTCCTGCGAACCGCTCTGGACCACACTCCCTGAGGCTTCAAAAAGCTGCTTCGAGCTGGTGTCGTGCGGCTACAAAAAAGGCTGTAGAAACCGCTGCAAATGCAAGAAGGCTATTCTGCAATGCACTGGACTGTGTGCTTGTGAAGGAGAATGGCAGTAGACAGACGCAGTTGACATGGACTGAGATATCGGCCGAGCTTAGAATGTGCAAATGCAAAGTCGCATTGCTTGTAAAAGTGTTGACTTCTTTATCCAGAGCCAGTACACTTGACCTCAAACTCGTGTTGTACGAGACTGATGTATGCGTGTACCATGTGTCCTGGTAGAGTGGTAGTAGGCAGTCAACCGTAGCTGCTTCAAAGTGAAGTGTGCAATAATTGGACTACATTTTCTGAGTTTGTCATTATCACGATTATCAGTTCCCTTTTCAAAATAGAGTAAAGTATGTAATCTATAATGCAATTTTTGTTGATTCCAAACCCATGGAATTAGATGAATATCATTTGACTTGTTCTCCAGGCAATCATGGGTACTTTTCAGCGAAAAGTTTCAGGAGAGCAGCAATTTACAAATCAAATAATGGCTTTTTTTTTACCGAAAATACTGGCTCATGATATTTGAATACGCCTTTTCATGGTCAATTTACTGAATTTTACACTTTCCTTATATCTACCACCAATACAATAAGAGCATATAGCCAATTTCGCCAAAGTATAATGGTGGCCATTTTGGAAAATGGTCGCCGAAGCTGACCAAGGCACAATCTCGGGTGGCTCCATATCTAGAATTGTTCGGAATACATTATTCTACATGTGTACCAATTTTGGTGCTTTTATGCAAATTTCAACAATTGATCTGAAATATCAGACTACGCTGCAGGACTATATATATATATATATATATATATATATATATATATATATATATATATATATATATATATATATATATATATATATATATATATATATATATATATATATATATATATATATATTAACAGGAAATAAAGGTTGTGTGTATATATGGGAAAATGATATGCCCAGACCAGCAATCAAACCCAGGTCCTTTGGAAAACCATACCAGTGCTCTGCCCTGCCATCTGAGCTACCTGGGTGACCCACAGGCTGAACACGCACTTCTCCCACATATGGATGCCACTCTCTTTCCACTGCTGCTTCCAGGGTACTCGCTGCCAACCACAGGAGCAACAAGAGCCTGTCCACGAGACGTTCTTCTCCCTGCGAGGGTCAAATTCCATGGATTTTCCAGAGGACCTGGGTTCAATTCCTGATCTGGGCATGTAATTTTTCTAACATATACACATAATCTTTATTTCCTGTTCATTTATAATTGTGTTACTCTGCTGCCTGTGGTGACTAATAGCGGTCATGGAGTTGGCTCCCTAACAGGGGAAAGACCCTCTCGTGGACAGGCCCTTTCTGCTCCTACGGTTGGCAGTGACAACACACACATTGATGAATCTCGATAAAGTATGTACAATTAGAATGCAAGTACGTCGACAAATGTTTTTTTGGATTTTTTTGCTTCCACTTATAATGGTGACATGTCTCTAAAATACGTACAATAAAACCACACAAACACCACACAAAACACGTGCTGGCGAGGGTCTGCATTTCTATGATTGCTTTTTCTCGTTTGAACTTGCAACCGTCATTGCCGATTCACTGGTATGGAAAATCCGTCAGTTGAATACCAAATTTATTTCAATACAATCGTATAGTATGCTCATCCATATACATGCACCGATGTGCAGGGTGCATCCTAAATTAAAAGTTCACTGCAAAAGCTTGCAAGTAGAGAAATTAAAAAAAAAAAATAGAAAGAAGCATTTGAAGAGGACTGGTGTGAAAACACATTACTTGTGTAATAAATGATTGGTCTCAAAGTCATTTTATGGTTAAAATTAATTCTCATCAATAATTTGGAGTACGTGTTTGCGTATTTAATAATTCATTTGAGGATAATATTTAATAATATCATAATATTTGAGAATATGTGTCATCCAATAGTTTGGTTTGCATTGTAACTTTTGGTAAAACCATGTAATGTCGACTATCATTGGATCGTTGCGTTCATCTTCTTCTTTTGGTTATTCTGCCTCCTTCAGTCCTGAAGATACTTGCAGAACTCCCGTCTCGATATAATGCAAATACTTTGGTAGTTTATTTATTTATTACAACTGTGTGTGTGTGTGTGTGTTTGTGTTTTTTTCTAATTTAAAAAAAAAATTGTTTGTTTATTTATTTATTTATTCTTTTATTTACTTTTTTATTTATTTATTTTACATATATATATATATATATATATATATATATATATATATATATATATATGTGTTTGTGTGTGTTTTTTATTTTCATTTTTTTACAATGCGTCTGAGCATGCAGTGACAGAGAGAAAAGGGTGGTTATTAACGTCAAACCATTGTCCTGGACAAATATATGACGGACAGCGAACCGAGACAGTATTTCGCCTGGCTTGTAATTTATGTCAATTTTGTTGACAGTAAATGCACACATTGCACTGCATCAGTGGAGCAGGAGTTTAAAACAATTCCATTTAACGTGACGTTTCTTTCTGCTGTAGTTTTAGTGAAGGCAACGGCCATGCATGAGATTTAAGGTTATTTCTACATTATAAGAAAGCTTGAGGTTTCAACTTCGGAGTGTATAAGGCAAAGTAATTTAATGCGAGTGAATTGAATTTGAAGTTTGACCGAATACATAAACCGATTGGGTGTACACCTGCAAAAGAAAATTGTGTGCGGCTGGAAAAAAATAAACCGGGAATATGTAAATTTGTGTAAGGAATGGATGGGAAGAGGCGTGGGAATGGAATTTGAATATGAATATGGTTATCAGACAGCACCGATGGGCCTTTCTCAGCGTGGAGAAGCTCTGGTTCACTGTGCAAAGATTGCATGAGTTTGCCAAACTTTGCAGTCAATGGGACAAGCTGCAGAGCCAGCACATTTGGCCTCTCCACAAATAATGTGAGGAAATGATCTCTTTCACACATGAACTTTCATCTTCAAACTTTCCAAAGCCCTGGGAAAGTGCCTTGAAATACGTCTGAAGCAGACAGGTGTGCAAACCACGTATGTACATGTACCTGTCGACAGGTATTTCTAATGAGATCGCGAAAAAAAAAAAAGGTTTGTATTTGCAGATGGTAGTGAATTTGATTATCCATGTGTGTTGGATTTATAGGTGTTTTGCGAACGAATGCTCGAGCATTTCCACCTGCACGTCGATCCGTGACATGAATTTTGGCTGCGAAAAAAGTGCAGAATACCGGCGCACCCTCACGTCACGCATGTACATACCTCACAACCTCACACCTCAAACTAGTTTGCTCCTCCCTATTGAAGAAAATTTCACATAATCATAAAACATTATTGTATGTATATATTATGTATGTAAGTATCCATTACTTCCTTAAAGACCTCAATTGTTCCCACCTTCTTGTGGGGTTGGCCAGATAAACATTCACGAACTGGCTGGCCAAGCTTCACATTTGACTGAAGGTGGTAGGAATTTGTAATAATTCCAGGATGCCAGCAAAAACCCACCTACTATTACAAAATACACCATGGCATCTTTAACGTCCACCTACAGCCACAGTAATGGCACACAGTCCTCAGGTAGAACATCCCTCCTATGGATGACACACTTTTTGATGCCTCACTCTGTATGTGAAACATGACGATGACAGTTTATAGCTGGATCAAGATTCGAACCCAGAACAGCTGAAAGGTGAATGTGCATATTTTTAAGCCATGCCTGCCAGCCCGTAATGTTATTGTGGGCCGGGGTTCGGTGGCGATAAACGACCACTAGGTGGAGCAGTAGGGCCGTCTCCCACCGAACACCCGGAATTAAAAGGTCGTCACCCCGGATAACTCCGGAGTCGACGGGCCACTTAAAGGACCGTGATCGCCAATTCTCTGACGGCGTGGGGTAGGGTCAATAGCCAAATTTCAATATACCTAAGTACCCACGTCGTCATTACCAGGGAAATCACACTCTCGGCCGACTCTGTCCGAACCGAGTCGCAGGTACCGACTCGGATCCGGCGTAACCGAGCGGAGTTACCAGAGCCGCGCCGGTCCCAATGACAACTTATGGCACCAACGGCCTTACTATTTCTCAAGCCCGAACCAGGCAAGGTCAATGGGAGAAAACACGGACAACTAATTGGAACATTTAACACGGGGGTTTATTTATAAGCAATAATCGGGGAGGGAGACACAGAGCAGAGTTATCCGAATATGCAGGCAATTTACAATGTACAAGGGAAAAGCACAACAATTCTACTTATCGGACAGGGCCCACGGACACACACACACACACACACACACACACACACACACACACACACACACGAAAATGGACCCCATGGGGTTTATTTCGGTTCCTCAGCCCAGGAGGAAAAGGCGAGCTGGGGACCAGAGCCTGGCCCAGGGTACCTTCCCGCCTCATGCGGTCACACAGACTCCAAACCACCATGGTGGGGCTCGAACCCACAACCCAAAGGCCACTGCCCACGACCCTGGTTGCTCAGTCACCAGACTTGCCCTCCAATGGACCACAGACCGCTCGAACCACGATCACCACTGTGAGCTCCTCAAAGGACCGCAGACTGCTCAAACCACGACCAAGACCAAGCCAATCACCACAATGACTGCTCACCACTCGACTTATTCCTCGGCGTTTTTGGCTTCTCATTGGCTGCGGTGTGCGTGCGATGCTCGCCCTTGGCTCATTGGGCAGAGGAAACACTCCATGCCCTTTTTTGGAGCGGAGCTCCGATCTGAGGCGATGGAAGGCCCGCCCACGTCTGTGCGCGGCACGCATGCACGTGAGGAAGGCCGATGGTGGCAGGAGCGAAGGAGGGATGTTGTTGTTGTAGTTGATGTTCCATTGACACTCCAACCACCGAGACCGACCACCGAGACCGACCACCGAGACCGACCTGGTACCAAAGGAAAACCTAACTTAAAAATAACTTGCCGCGCACACACAAAATTCCCATTAGACAGAAGGAGGGATTCTAACGATAAACACGTACTTATCAAAATAACTAAGCTTAGGGACTGCTGTCTGTTTGTGTGCAAATGGCTGCCAGATTCGTAACACTATTGTTGCGGTCACCGGATTTGGACTAATGTCCCGATCCCAATCCTGACGAACCCATGTAACGGTAGACCACCGGGTGGACTCGATGTCAAATCTTCCACCCACACGATCACCGATTTAACATCAGATCGTCGAAAGAGATCAAAATCCATCTGCTGGGAAAGCCAAATCGATCTTTCCATCATTTTTCGGTGTACAGAAAGCATTAACGAGAACCTGACGCTCGATCTGGATCACCCGTCAAAACAGGATGGAAGCCTGAGCGGTGGCTTGGACAATTTGGCAGTGGTTTTATAAGACCTCCTGTGAGGTAATGACACCAATTTCCTATGGTCGTGCTTTTTAACCACGCTGGGGTTAATAGGCTAATGATGAACCACGAACCAGCTAACACAAGTAAATTGAAGTAATCAGATTTAGTAGATGGTGGAAGGGAGATTGGAGGAGAGAAAAGCATGTATCAACAGCAATTACAGAATCAATGTACAGCATTGAACTATAAAAGTTTTTAGATACAGATCATAGAGTAATGATTCCCCCGTGCCCATGATAACTCGTTCAACTTAACCATTTAACTTAGCCATTCACTTGACAAATACCATGACAAACTGGGGAATTCACAAACAAAGATGATCGGCAATCGTGGAGGTGGGAGCCTGACAAAGTCTATGGAGGCAGTTTGGCTCCAGTCCTGGTAGGGGAGGTGGGGGTGAGGATGGGGGTGGGATGTGGACTGATCGCTCTGCACGCTGATCGAGGAAGGAACAAGGGATGAAGCTTCTTCAGCAAGGTGCAACACAGTAGCCTTCTCTGTAGGTTCGGCATGTCCAGCAGGACCAAAGCGAAAAAAAATCCTCCTCTTCAGACTCCACAGAACAATTCGCGTCTGCCATTTTCAATCACTTCTTTCAGCCACATCTGCAGGCGTTCTCCCGCTCATTTTCATTTGGTAATCTTTTTGTTCTTTTTACTTGGTTATTTTTTTCAGCACTTGTCATCTGCCAATCCTAGATAACAGCCCCAGTGTATGATAAACGAAACCACGTGGCCAACAGCTCCATTCACAAGTCTTAACGGTTCTTCCCCCTCCTGCAGTGATACTAATTGCCCGTTTAGCAGCCTCAAGACCTTGTATGACTTAAAAATAACACTTAATGATGGGGTAACAGTGTGGAAAGATCACAATTAAATCTATATTGGCATATTACAACACATTGTGATATTTGTGCACAAATATCATGCTCTTACACTGAACATTAAAAAAATGAAGTAACGATGCTACGTTACCCCTCTTAACCCCGATCACGTCAGGTCAGGTATGGAAGCATGCGACGGAGCAGTGCATTGCTGCATCCATTTCAGGTAGTACTCCAGGGGCCTCCGTCTGGCCATCCCCCAGGCAGATGCCTGGCCCATCCCCATTCCTTGAGATGCTGATCAACCCGCTGCAACCATGAGGCACGTGATTGGCCCATTGGCCTCCTCCACTCACAGGGCTTCCTCGCTGAGAGAATCTGGTGAGCAGGATCATCGTCAGGAAAACGAGCCACATGTCTATACAGCCGCAGCTGACGCTCACGGACTATGCAGGTAACAAATCTCATTTGAGTCTCTCTCAGCAACCGCTCGTTGGACACAAAGTCCAACCAGCGATAGCCAAGGATTCTCCGAAGAGACCTGGTACCAAAGGAATTAAGTCTCTGTCTCAGATCCCTGGTCAGACTCCAAGTCTCACATCCATAGAGATAGACTGAAAGCAGCAAGGTCCTTAAGATTCAGACTTTCGTCCTCCTGTACAGGTACCGGCAGCGCCACACCCCATGATCCAGTGAATCCATGACTCCCCAGGCCCGACCCAGATGTCTATTGACCTTTGCCTAACAGCCAGCAGAGACATGAATATCACTGCCAAGATAAGTGAATCTCTCCATGACCTCAACATCCTCACGACAAACAGGTACAGACAAGATAGCAACATCCAAGATGTCATGGAAAGCCTGGGTCTTAGTTTTGACCCAGGAAACCTGTAATCCCAGCAGCTCTAATTCCTCATTCAGCACATCGAGGTCCCCCAAAAGGATCTCCAGAGTCTCCACAAAGATGACTGCATCATCTGCGAAATCAAGGTCAGAGATCTTGACGTTCCCAAACGATGCACCGCAGCTTGATCTCTCCGACATCCTTCCCAGAATCCAATCGATACAAGCGCTGAAAAGTGTGGGGGCAAGAACACACCCCTGACGAACTTCAGTAACAACTGGAAATAAGTTGGAGATGGTATCACCACATCACGAAGCACTCTCAGTTCCAGAGTATAGTTCAGACATCAGATTGATCAGTTTTAGTGGCACCCCACAAAGACTGAGAATCATCCAGAGGGCATCATGATTCAATGAATCAAACACTTTGCAGAGCTCAATATCGGCTGCAAGCAGTTCCTGCTGAAACTCTCCTCTCCATTCAAAGAGCAAAGATACGGTCAATCATTGACCTCATTGTTGTAAAGCCGGACTGCTCTGGTTACTGGTGCTCAAGCAGATGGTGGCAAACCCTGTCAAGAATTATCCAAGCAAAGACCTTGCCCAGCACTGATAGCAATATCATCTCTCGGTAGTTGTTGCAGTCCTGGCGATCACCCTTCCTTTTCCAGAGAGGGACAACAAGGCCCCTCTTACAGTCAGTTGGGATGATGCCTGTGTTCCAGGCAGATCACAAAACTGCATGCAACGACATGAGTACAGCATTTCCACCAGCCTTGAGAAGTGGATACCATAGATCCCAGGAGCTTTACCCCATTTCAGCCAGTTCACTACAGCCTCTGTTTCCCCAAACCAAGGTGGATCACAGTTGGTTGGAGGGACAGCAATAGGGATAGTAACCAAGTACTCTGGTATATCCTCCAGCGATCATCAACAAGCACATGGTTAATCTCCTTTGCCACACCACCAGCATTGGAATACCAAGTCTAGCCTATGGGCACTGTAACCATGAACAAGCCACCCTAAGTCCATGACTTCTTGCAAAGTCAAGGAACTTAGTGCTATTCTGGTTCACAGTTCCAGACCCATGGGGACCAACACGTGTCTTGTAGCCATCCCTATGAGTTTAAGTTGATGCATTGAAATGTCCCAAGACTGGAAGAGTATCTCTCCTGGGGCACTGATCAACCACAGACGCGAGCATGGCATGAGAATGCGTCCTTCACGATGAGATCACGTGCCTCAGTTGGATCATATTCAGAGACCAGGGAAACGACATCTAAAGCCTGCATCTCACTGGGCTGCGACAGCTCGCGACTAGTTGGAGACACAAAATAGCGATAAAATAGCGATAATTTTCACTTGGAATCACACTGAATTTATTTTTGCGTATGTCTCACGAATATCTCACATTTGCGTATGTCTCACGTCATTGAGAACAAATTGCGATATAATTACGAAACTCTCAGGGGTCCCAGGACAGATTATCATTTTTTTCTCCAATCAGTCACAATTTAGTTTCATCGGTCGCCAATCCCTCACAAAGTTTTCTCACATTTGTCGCACCTTCTGACTCACGGAAACTACATTGAGAAGGGTTTGAGACTTGTTCGAGACAACCGTGACGACTCTGCGACTATTTTGAGAGAAAATTTGTCGCACTAATTTTTTGAACATGTTCAAAATTCCAGCGACACCAGAGCGACGTCCTGTGACTCACGCGAGGAAATTGAGAACCAGCGCGAATGTTTCCAGACATTTTGGAGAATCCCGTTCGCATTTTGTCGCGAGCTGTCGCAGCCCAGTGAGATACAGGCTTTAGGAGTGACAAATCCTTTGTCTCATCATACGCTCGTTGACCGGTGTTACCACAATTATCATTGGAGTCAGCTTGGACACAGCTACAGCACCTCCTTGGGCATGGTAACCATCAGAGTGACAAGACCAATAGTGGGTGTAACCACCCAAAATGATTTCACCACTATCTGGTCTCTGAACCTCAGAGAGTACTGCAATACTGATGTTCAAACTGTTGTGCTCAGATGATATCAGAGACAGGAGATCATCCTTTCTTCGGGATAGGACATTCCAGGCATCCACCTGAAGGGACCGCTTCAGGTTAACTCAAGGAGACCGCCGTCTGTTGGATGACACCTCAGCACAACTCCGACACACACTCCCACAATCCAACCCAGGAAGATTACCCAGTGTTTTACCTCCTATCATCAAAGGGTGGGGGACCCGAAGGCTTTTCCCCAATCCCATCATCTGGTGATCTGCCCTGTGAAGGGCAGCTGCACAGGAGGTACTCGTACTCCCACGGAGTGGGTTTTGAGTTTTAAATCGCACAGCAGCAACAATACGTATGCATCTGTACATAGTTACATGTGACATATAAACAATTTCGAGCCTTTTCTTATTTCTTGTGCACCATTAATTATAGTAATCAGACCAGCATACAGGAACGAAGCTCGGTTTAATAATGAATCGTCATCGAACAGGAAATGACAGAGATTCTACAATACTAGATCTACATGATCTAGTAGGCACACAACAGTTCGTAATGTTGGCCATCTATCTATAATTCCAGCAATGTGTGTGTGTGTGTGTGTGTGTGTGTGTGTGTGTGTGTGTGTGTGTGTGTGTGTGTGTGTGTGTGTGTGTGTGTGTGTGTGTGTGTGTGTGTGTGAGTGAGACCGCTGTTTCTCGACAACCACTGGTCCGATCTAATTGAAACTTGCCAGGTATATTGCTGGGGACCTTACTATGTGCCTTTTCAAGGTTTGATATTAATCAGACAAGTGCTTCCCAAGTTATGGCCATTTATTTACCAACCAATGACAGGACACGTTGCTGCGGCCATTTATTTACCAACCAATGACAGGACACGTTGCTGCGTAGGTGTGGCCGATGGGGAAGAGAACCTCAGTCACGTTCGCCATGACGGGTTTCATCCCTTCTCTTTGTGTTTTTCCTTGCGAAAAGGCAAAATACGTTGGCGCTAATTGAATAATTGGCCATTAAAACTAATAATTTATCAAAACGTTGGCAGATCCAGCAGCCTCCGCATTCTTGCCCTGGACGACGAAACAAAGAAGCGCTGTTTCCTCAGCAATGTTGTTTATGAAGAGGTGCTAACGAGATAAAGGTGTGTACAAGGAGACAATTTTTATTATTATTACTTACGAAATCTAAAGATTTCGTAAGTATATTGATGCCTTCCGTTTCTGTTTGTTTGTTTGTTTGTTTGTTTGTAGGCACGATAACTCGAGAACGGAAGAAGCTGCCAATATCAAATTACACCACGTGATTCAGGAGGGTGATGGCTAGTGCTGATTAGATTTTGGTCAAAATCGGTCAAAGGTCAAGGTCACAGTGAGGTCAAACATAATTCCGTAAATTCATGTGGAGAAATGGAGTATTTTTGCTTCGCTCGACGTTACGAGTTCGTTTTAACTTCGATTTTAATTTTGTCTTCGGTTTTTGCGATCGCTTAGGACGCTTAAAACTCGGTTGTCGAAATTCTGGAACAGCGATGAATAACTGATATATATAATAAATAATAAGTCTTTTATCAGATTCTTCTGAAAAGTAATACACCAATTATCTGGCATATCCTGCTGGTACTGAATCACTTTTTAAAAAATAAAAACAAAAAAATGGAATTTTTATAAGAAATCTAGTTTTTGTCTGGGACTCATTATCTGCAAACCACAGTGCAAAATCGTAGACCACAATGAATTCAGAATTCAAGCTCCCCTTGGGCACTGACTGATTCATGCTTTTATTAGACAAGGTCAGAGGTCAAGTTGACGATTTCGTAAGTACCAGTCTATGACTGCTTGTTTATTTATTGAATAAAAATTGTTCCGAAAATAATTTATCAAAAAAAGTGCACAACTTTTTTTTTGTTTCCAATTGTCAAAACGTGGCGTTTGGAAGTGTTAAGGAATTCAGCTCTACTCAACATGTTTGCCAACGAAATACATCTCAATTTGGTGGTATGCTTTGCAAACTTTTTTTTTAAACTATTTTCAAACTAAAACAATTCGAACATGGAATACCTAATGACACTGTATTTTCAGGTCTCCTACAAATCCTACCCTGTCGCCTCACCATGGCATAGGAGTGGCAATGGTCAATGGCAGTGAATGTCATCGGTCGCAAAGACAGGGAGGTAAACCTGATTTTAATTTGGATTTTAATTAACTCTGTGTGTGTAAGTATCACAGCAGTTGTTACTTCAATGAAAGCGATAATTCGTGGAATGATGTGAACATTCCGTATGGGCACGCACTACTTCTGGATAGTGATGACTTCCTGTTTTCTAATAATTTCTCGATTTCTTATGCGCATTTAATGATAAGCACAATGCCCCAATCCAGTCATCGTTTGTGGTTGTTGTGTGGTTGTTGTTTCTGGCACACGGTTTGAAAGTTTTTTTTTTTGTATGTACGGCCACGCACATACGGGCACGCACGTACGGGCATGCACTAGTACATAAAACGATGGAAAAATTAATTGTGTGAAAAGGCTGAGAAAGGTTATGACATTGTACAAAAAAATCGAGTTGTTAGATACGTGGCAAGAGGTGAAAGTACGGCATCTGTGGGCCGCCATTATGGGATCAATAAATCGACTGTGCGGTAAACGTGAGTCAACTGTCCGTGCAAGTGTTCCTGCCAGCAAAATGCAAACGTCTCATTCTAGTCCCGTGATCCTCTTACTGAAAGGATGGAAAAAACACTTCATGTTTGGGTCGAGGACCAAACAGAAAAAATGCCTTTGAGTGGACCAGTGTACGGGAGAAACCATTGCAGATTTACCAACGATTTCACGAGGCATCTGGGACTGAGCTGATCCAACAGCATTCACAAACCATCCAACATCCATTCCACATTCACATCTTTCTAACCTCCACCCTCCCCCTATAGCAGCAGCATCATCATCATAATAATCTCTGAGCTAAGTCTTGTGTTTTTAATTCAAGGCAGAGGACAGTACGAACGAGTACGTAATATTGTTGCGAATCTGGAAATCGATGACACTCAACATTCAGGTCCTTTTGCTCAGTTATCTCGGTAAGTACGTGTTCTATAGATAGCTCGCCTTCCATTGTTTAATGGGTAAATCTATGTAAATGTGCTGTGATTTATTTTAATAGTTAGGGTTCAATCAGAACAACAACAAAGGAGAACGACCCCCACCTCTGCAAAGAAGAAGAAGAAGAACCCTCCCGTCCCGAGATTCAGCAAGGTAAACAGCCCCCACCCGCGTTTGCAGGGTTTGCATGAGGGCGAATGAGTCACGCCGGAAACGAGGCGGGGCTAAGAGGGATAAAAAGGAGACCCTCTGCTTTGCTCAAGAGATTGGGGGGGGGGGGGGTTGTTCTGGTGCTGGTTCGGTTTTGGCTCCGCTTTGTGGTCAGGTTCGGCTGGCTCTTCTTGGTTTGTGGAGCTCTTTGTGGTCTCTGCTTGGTTTCCGGCTTGGTGTGACTCCCTGGCCTCATCTTGGTTGGTGGTTCTTCGGGGAAGCGACGCATCTTCGGGAAGGATCGGCGCCTCGTCTCGCCAGCACGTGTTCCGGAGCGCGAGGGGATCCGACGGAGCTCGGAAAGGATCGCGGCTTGCGGTGGTTGGAACCAGCTCGCCTCGCTGGTGCCCGGTCCGAACACCTGGAAGACCACACGAGGTGGAAAGGTCCCAGATAGGTCCTGGGCTTCAGCTCATCTGTCCCTCTAAGCTGAAGTCCGTATTAAAAGCATCAGCCACCATTTATTGGGTGTGTGTGTGTGCGTATGTGTGTCCGTGGGCCCGTCTAACAAGTAGAAAACTGTTAAGTGCTTTGTGTGCTCTATATAATTGCATTGCAATTCTTATATTCGGTATAGCTCTGCTTTATGTGCTCCCCTCATTTCCCCATTGCAGTATAAATAAACCCCAATTGTTAAATGTTTTCAGCTCGTCCGCGTTCCTTCTTTCATTGACTGAGCATGTCGTGCGTGAGGGATTAGTTGGCCATTGCCGTGGTTGCAGGATAATTCGGTCTGACGGTTCTCGGCGATTAAAACCGCTCGGGATCGCACACGGAACGAGCTCGCCAAGCGGCTCGGTTTCGTACGAGTTCCGTCGAGGGTGAAATTCCCCAGTAGTTGGACCATGTGGGCACTTAGCTAAATTGAGGTTGGCAATCGACCCTACCCCATGTGGTCTACCCATTGGCGGATTTCGGTCTAAAAGGGACCCGTCTTCTCCGGACTTTTCCGGAGAAGTACGATCTGAATTCCGGGCGATCGGTCGAGTCGACTTGTGGCTCCGTGTGGCGGTCGCACTCACGGCCGACGCGCCGGCACCGTAACAATTTGTTTACCATCACCTACCTTACTGTTTTGTAAAAATCACCTCGCCGATTTATAATAAATTTAAAAGGTGAAAGTCTTGTGTTTTTTATATTTTACACTATTTGTTTTCTTTACATGTTTATTTCAATGTTAACCTTCACTATATATATATATATATATATATATATATATATATATATATATATATATATATATATATATATATATATATATATCCCTGTGTGTCGTAAGAGGCGACCAGGGTTGTGTCAGGAAGGGCATCTGGCGTAAAAACCTATGCCAAATCATTATGCGGACAACAAAGCGAATTTCCATAGCGAAATGGAGACCGTTGATCCGCTGTGGCGACCCCTAACGGGAGCTAGCCGAAAGAAGAAGTAGAAGATATATATATATATATATATATATATATATATATATATATATATATATATATATATATATATATATATATATATATATTTTACATGTTTATTTCAATTGTAATGTGTTTATTTCTGGCTGCTGTCGATCTTCCTCAATACATCCTTGAAGCCTAAGAATCAAACCACTCTTTTCTCATTGGTCCTTGCTTTCCACGACTGTGGTTTTAACTGTACCTCTCTGGACACAGTGATAGGTTGTGGACTTAGCTGGCGGTTGTGGTTGTTTCGACATCATCCGAGGAACTCGTACCAGGCTCCCATACTGGTCCCATGACTGTTACAAAACATATAAATGAAAACGAGACCCAATCACGTCTTTCACCCCTAATTGGAGGGAATAATCAATCGGCTCTCACCAAATCAATTACCCAAGGTGGCTAGGATTATAAACAAATTGACTCCTCCCATGCTCTTCTAGCCAAAGAAAGCTGCACAAGGTAAGCCGTTTGCTGTTTCAAACTCTACCCGAGTTTCTCTTCAGCTGAAAAAGATTCACAGGTAGTATTAGTCTGGCAGATATGTGAAAAAAATGTGCCTTTAGTGATACAAGCATGAAATTTGGCACACTGCCAGGGCAGTATCTTACAAAGATTTTTGGATATAGGTACATTCCAGATTCTTCCCAGAGCCAAAATGGCGGCCATTTTACAAAATATCCGATTTTGTGTTGTACAAGGAGGATACATGTGGATACAACTATATTTAAGAAGCATACCAGTGGTTTTATTTAACTAGATATAGATTCTAGCAAATAAGAAATAACAAATAAAGGTGACAAAGCGTGAATAAACCATTTATTTGGTCATTTTTTGGTGCGTTTTTGCACTTTTGGACGGTTTTCTCCAACAAACTCTTCAAAAAACTGTTATCAAGCACCATGGAATGACTGTTGTTCATTTAACACTCTTGAACTCAGAGGAAGTGCTTCTGTTTGATCCTAACATCAACTTACAGAGTCAAAATTATACAGTGGAACCTCTAGATCCAGGTAACAGAGTCTACTATGATGCATGGATACATGTGTACATGTTACATAATTATCATCTGTGATCTCTCTTGTCCCAGTTCTACTCTCTTGTACACTCCCCACCACAGTGACATAGAGCTGTGCACTGGAGTGCAGCCTTGACACACTTGCACTGTCCTCTGCATCCCTTTTTGCAGCCACACCTTAGTAGTTGCCGACATGCCTCAGTTGCCTCTGGGAGGGTTGTCCAGTATATGTCCCAGCCATTATCGGTGTGAACCCACCCCCAGTCATTGGGCGATGGGAGCTCTGGTGTGGACACCATCATCTGGCCCCAACAGTAGCCGGCTTGGTAGGTAGCTCTCTTGATGTGCTGTTTCAGGGCTTCACGAGTTGGTGGGAGAGCATCCATTGATCTGCTATTCTGGGTGAACAGATACTTGCGACACTCATTGATATGTTCCTGGCTACTGGTGCGATCATAGAGCACAACAACAAAACGCTCCAGTGCATCCATGTGGTCATCTACGGCTGAAGGAGTTGGCGTGGCAGCCAAGGCACAGAATGCTGCAGTGACATCAGTGACCTCATCACAGGCTTTCCAGGTTTCCCATGCTTTTTTCTTCCCCCTGCCTCCAAAGCTTGGAACGGTGTCGCATCCAGTGAGGGCATGGAAGAATGGCAAACCTCAACACTTGCTAGGTCCCAGTGCCACAGACATCTCGTGAGCTGCCAAGAACCTGAAGTTCTTTCCTGTGCCAAAAGCAATCCAAAGCTCATCAATGTCCAGACGTCCAGCTGCTGTCACCGCAAGGACCACGACATCAGTATCTACTGTACGGATCGACACTTTGCTGTATCTCTGCCTCACAGCGTCTTCAGCATGGAGTAGCATTCTTGTGTCAGCCTCTTCATGGCTACAAGGGGCAAGACCAGCAACATCTCGGGCCTGCGTACAAACCACATCTTTGTGGTGGGTGCTGATGACTTGTTTGTCTGTGTCTGTTGTTGCTACTCTGGTGGCTAGGAAGTCAAACAACTCCATCTTGTTCTCATCTGTGCGAAGAAAGGTCTGCCAGTTTCCAGGAATGGAACTAGATGGCTCGACTCGTCTCCTGATGCCTTTGCCTCTTCCTAGTGTCTGCCTTCAAACTGTCTGTGAGGTATTCATCCCAGACAATATCCATCCTGCTCGTATGCTGCAGCTGAGATGTGATGTATGGCAAGAATACTTCTGATGCATACTCGTTGAAGGTCTTTGCTGTGCCAGGTGGCAGCATACTGATGATCGCTGCACCACCAAGGATGATGACTTCAACTGCTGGACTAGCAGCAGCAGCAGCAGCAGCAGCATTCTCCTGTTGAGGGACCAGATCTTCTAAGCAGCCAACCAGATCAGACTTTGTTCCAAGTCTCATCTTGCCCATGTGTGACAGTGCAGGGGGACATGCTTGGTTCTCATGTTCGAAGAACTCAAGATCTCCATCATGTATCTGGGACGCAATGAACAACCTGGAGAACAGGGAGCAGTCGTTCTTCAGAGATGAAACCTGCAGCTGTGCTCTTGACTTCTCTCTGACTGGAGGTCGGCTGAAGAGAGGGAGGTTGTTTCTCTTGATTGGGTCGGTGATGGTCTTTGTCTGGTTGATAAGTCTCTCATGGACATAGGAGTCATGCGGTTCTTGTCCCAGCTTCTCGATCTGGCGTACAGTATTGATAACTGCTGGGTCTGCCAGGTCTCTGCTGTCTAGCACCAGGAGATCCTTGCTGTCATGACAAAATGGGTTGCCCATCTCCCCCATGACTTGAGTGAGTGAACGCACATCTCTAGCAAAGGCTACCTGTGTGTGCTTGGTCTGCTCGTGGTGTTTGTGAACAGCCTTCTTGGTCTCTGATGTGGCCTGGAACTCAGCGATCACTCTGGCCATTTCTGGACCAGACACCATCCAGCGGCGTAATGCAGCGGGATTCTCTGTCAGGCCTACAGCTCCTCCGTCACCCTTAACTAATGCGTTATTCTGCTCGTGGGCTTGGTCGATGGCCATCGCAGAAAACGCATGAGTGGTCTTCTTTACTGTGAAGTTGCCGGCAAGAAACTGCGTGTATACACTTGCATGTTTGGTCGCCAGTGTCACCATGTCGCGCAGGTGAACTGGTATCCACCTGGCGTAGTTGGTATGACCCAAGACGAAGAACCAGGGGACAATCTTGCTCAGGGCATCAATGTATAGCAGGAAGTTCCCTTCACGGACCGATCTGACGGAGATTAGGACAGTGAGTTCCAACTGCAGAATGATCCACCAGAAGTGGAACTGCGGACTGGCTTGCACACGTTCAGCACACCAGTCTTCTAGATCCTGTCCCTCATCTGTTCCTTGGCTGAAGGCTTTCTGTAGGAGAAAATAGAGGCCACTGGCTGTGACCTGGTGAGCTCGCCGAGTGCGTGTAACATGGGCAGCCTTCAGGAAGGAATCAGCAGTACCAGTTGTAGCAACTCCTGCATGCACCAGAGCTCCTGTCCACCCACTGCTATCCAGAAGATCACCCAGAGTTTTCAGTGCAGCCATCTCAATGTGGAGTCCACCAATTAGGATGACGAAGTGATCTTCTCATTTGATTTTTGATCTATTTATATTTCCAGAAACAATATTCAGGTAACATTCACATGCATGATCATATTGCAGAGCTCTTGTTCCAGCCATGCATTATTGCGATGTTAAACTGTTATCTGTGTCCCTCATAGACCACCGTAGATGCATTTTTTAGTTAAATATGAAGTAGATAATGAAGCATGTGCATACTAGTTGATAATAATCATATTATACTCACTACATTGTGTTTTGCACCAAGCACATATGACTTTGCTGACCTTGTAGGCAGAATTTGTTATTCGTGGCAGCCATTTTGTAAAATGGCCACCATTTTGACCCGAGGGGTAATCTGGAATGTCCCTATATCCAAAATGTTTACCAAATTTCATGCTTGCATCATCAAAGGCACAAAACTACCAGAATATTTCACATATCTGCCGGACTAATATACTGTGCATGAGAATCCCAATTGATGCTACACACCCCCTCAGTTGCTGAACTGGTTTCATACATTATTGGTGAGTCATTTGTGACACCCCCTGGGTGTAATTGATTGGGTGAGAGCTGATGGTGGCACCTGGAGGTGATGCTACACAATACACATTTACATTAATAATTTGCATTGCCCCCCCCCCGCCCCCTAAAAACCACCGGCAGAGATAAAAACGATCCTATACATGAAGTGGGGTCATGCTGATCCTATGTAGCAAGTCCAGGTGTAATTAGTCCAGAACTGTTGGAGGAGTTGTGCGACAAACAAACACTAGTCCGTGAATTCTACTAAGGATATACATTCGAGAGCACGTAACACATCGACCATTATAAAGCTTACAGTGTGAGTGTGAGAAATGTTTGAGGATATCTCAAAGACTCAATAGCTCAGTGGGCTGTCACTGTTTAAGTGATGATGTCCTTGGGAATGAGTCAGATTTTTTCACACTAACCCATGCAAGAATTTATTCCTGTTTGTTAAATATTTAAATATATATATATTTATATATATATATATATATATATATATATATATATATATATATATATATATAAATATATATATATATATATATATATATAAATATTTCGGCACGCCCCTTTCTTTGTTCCACCATCAGATTTTTGTTACTGCATGAAATGAAACAAGATTTGGCACATATACTAATGATATTATTGTAACCGGGCGTAGTGGCGTGCGCCTGTAATCCGTCTACTCGGAGGCTTGGGTTGGAGGATTGCTTGAGGACGGGAGCCCTGCACTGGGCCGCGCTATGAGAGGGTGTAGGGCAGCCCGGAATCATGGTGAAACCCAATCCTTATCCCTGTGTCGTAAGAGGCGACCAGGGTTGCGTCAGGAAGGGCATCTGGCGTAAAACCTGTGCCAAGTCAGTATGCGGATCATAACGGATGATCTGCTGTGGCGACTCCTAACGGGAGCAGCCGAAAGACGAACAACAACAACACTAATGATATTATTGTCTTCCTTAAGAGGCCCCTCAAAATTCGTTTTGATGCATTTTCACAAACTCCAACGGATTCCATTCAAATTCGGTACGATTATGGCTTTTGGTCCAACTTCGGTCATTGGCTATAAATTTTTCCATAACACTTCCGATATTCGAAAAAATCGATAAATCGATATCCCTTATGGGATTTTCCATTCAAATCCACTCAAGTTTAAGGCCTACGGGGACGCAAATTTCCACTTTGCCCCGGGCGCTGTTTACTTCCGCTACGCCAAGCTGTTAGGGTTAGGGCTAGGGTTTGGGTTAGTGTTAGGGTTAGCTACCCTAACAGCTAACCCTAACAGCTAACCCTAACCCTAACAGCTAACCCTAACCGCTAACCCTAACCCTAACAGCTAACCCTAACCGCTAACCCTAACTGCAACCCTAACCCTAACCGCTAACCCTAACCGCTAACAGCTATTCAGGAAATTTGCAAGAAAGCCCGGGCATCGCCAGGCTTTATTGCTAGCCCGAGCAATGCCGGGCATTACTACTAGTATATATATATATATATATATATATATATATATATATATATATATATATATATATATATATATATATATATATATATATATTGTTGTGGTTGAGGAAATTCGCAAACCACCATTCAGGTCCCGTAGGTGAGATATCTCTGTAAGTATATGTGTAGTTAGCCCAAACCCGTTGTTTAGAGGGAATAAATGTGATTCATTCGGGCTGCGACCCTTCAAGATAGCCGTTTTTCTGTTCTATCTGTATTTTGAACCAACCACGTCTCAACCGCCATCACACAACAACCACCAACCGCAACGCCGCTTCACAAAAACAACAACAACGCCAACAGCCACGACCTTTACCGTCACAACTCGCTCTCGCAATCATCGCATCACCGCCATTCCAAGCGTCACCGTGGCCAGGGACCACCACAATAAACCCTCCACCACCTTCACCTCTCCTCCTTCTGCCGCCATTCCCGCACCGCTTGTGGGCACCGATCCTGGACTCGTACAGGGCGCGCACCGAGCAGCGGGTGCAAAAAGCGGCCTTTCCGGGGAAGTCAGATCAGGAATGATTCACGCCCACTTCTGTTCCGTCCTATCAGCGAGCGCGGGGCGATTTGGCCCCGCCTCCAGGCGCGTCGGAGTAGAATCGATATATGCAAATTCGAGGATCAGGAATGATTCACGCCCACTTTTCCTCCGTCCAATGGGCGAGCGTGGCTCCGCCCCCGAGCCGATCCTGATCCGAAAATCTGCATATGGTTTCTCCTGCTGACTATAAAGCGCCGAGCGCGGGGCGAATCGAGGGAGAGAAGAGTTTCTGTTTCGGGCTCGAGTTGGAGAAGAGTTTCTGTTTCGGGCTCGAGTTGGAGGGGAGGTTTTTCTGTTTCGGGCTCGGGCGAGTCGTGGCGGCGGCGAAGTGTGGCAGCAGCAGTCAAGACGGGTCTGGAGGAGAGGCGGTCTGTCGGGGAGCTGCAGAGAGGAGAAGCCGGGAACGCAGTCGAGGGCGCAGTGGAGTCGCTCGTCGCGGGACCCAAGCAAGCCAGCTATCCTCTTTCCTCAGAGCATCAACAACCCCCCCCTGTTTCCCCCTGCGCTGAGATAGTGCGAAAAGGGGGCCCCATTCCCACCCCATTCCAGGCAGTGTCAGCGAGGCCCGCGGAGGAGCGCGGAGTCGGGGCACCGCCGCCATTTTGCGGATCATCACAAGACGGGTAGGCTCTACGCGGTCTCGCGCCCACAGCTCACGTCTGCCCCCTTGTCGTAGAGGGTGGCCCTTTTTCTTTTGCTTTGGAGTATATGTGTTGTCGGCGCCGTCTGTAAAGTAAAACTGTGTAAGTGTTGCCGTGTGCTCGCGTAGTCGGTAGTAGATCTGCATTGTGTTTCTTTTGTTGCAATTGCTTTTGGTGCATAATTGTTGTGTTTCTTTTACATTTGCTTTTGGTGCATAATTGTTGTAATTGTATATGTGTGCTTTCCGTTTGCTGCGGAATAAATGTGAATTATGTTGAACTGTTTTTCCCGTTTCGCTTCGTCTTTTCTTTAATTGAATCTCCATCTTACTTCACGTAAAGGATTGGTAGTGGGCTAAATACACCCGAAAATTAATCGGAACCGTCGAGGTTGACGATAACACCGCTCGGTTATCCCGATAGTACGGAACGGGTCGCTTAAAGTGGCCCATGTCCGAAGTCGATCTGCGGCGAGGTGCGATCGCCTGGTCTACCCTCTGTGTGGGTACTTAGGTAGGTCGAATTTGGCGAACAACCCTATCCCACGCGGGGGGCCAATTGGCACGATCGTGGTGAGGCCGAAAGGCCCACCTGTGACTAGTTCCCGGCGTTAGTCCGAGAGGGTCACGACGGAATTGTCCGTCCGGTGGGCGACGTGCCGCGATTCGAGTTACGTGGCCGCTCGCACGCCGGCGGGCGCGAATTCACAACAATATATATATATATATATAATATATATATATATATATATATATATATATATATATAATATATATATATATATATATATATATATATATATACATACATACATGCATGCATACATACATACAGCAGAGGTGGAGTTTATAATGAGGCTGTTTATATGGAAAAATCTAAAAATTCCCCACCTGCTTTTCTGGCATTCAAGAGAAACATTGTTTCCCTCCCCTCCACTTAATTGGTGCCAGGAATGACCATTTGGCTCAACACATCTGTGTTGTCAAACATGCTATGATTCATGTAAAAATATTCTTCTATCACCTTTAAATGGTGAGGCAGCTTCGCCACATTTTTAAAATATGGGGACCAACTGGATGACAATACCAAATTATTTTTCCTGTTCTTCATTCGCTACTTAGCTGTGACCTTTTGCAAGGATCCTTCCAATCATTAGAAAATGGAGCGTTTACGATTCGTCTCACGAGATTTCACTTATTCTGCGCTTGATATAAAATCAGGAAAATCCAGTTTATCATTCACAACACAAATACGGTGGCAAAAAAAAGCACAATGGGGCATATACCTAAATATAAGATATGTTTATTCTTACTAAAAATATATCCTGTACTCATGTCTTGGGCTAGTGTGAATTCTAAAACTGCATTTAAATGCAGGCGACCTATGTACAATCTGACAGCATGGAACAAATCGTGTATCAGGAATCAAACCGAGGCAGTACGTCTTGTTTGCACAACAGCACATCATTGATCCTATCGAATGCATCCAAATTGGATTGACCAATCAATACAAGAATGAACCAAATGGAGAAAAAGCTTCAACCAATATGAATTAGCCAATCCTGAGAGATATATTTCTCCGTGAGTTACCAAGGACAACAACCTCTAAAGTCAGCAATATACTGAGGCGGTTCATGTGTGTGAATCACAGACAAATCACCTCGATGTTGCTGGGGCTATGCCCAAGATCCAGCAATATCATTTAGATCATATGGGATGGGGAAACATAGTTTTGTCACACTTGTTAAGGCCTAATGGCTTTTTTGCATGTCTTGCATCCTCATGAGCACCTTGAATAATTTGAGGTACATGAGACCATGGAGTGTGTGCACATAACATAAAATGGTGATATGGACATGCGGTATAAATGCACTCCAGGTGCCATTATCCATCCAGCCACATCCTGCCGTTCATTCTCGGAATAAACGTCACCGAGCAGGAAGGAAAGTTGGTTGTTGCTTCCATACTTCCTTTTTTCTAATGTTTTGAAAAACATAATGGACTGATAAGTTGTTACCTTTTTTTTTTCTCAGAATATTCAGGCCATTGAAATACAACAGCATTCAATTCTCTGTATCAGAATTTTTCCATGTTGGTGGTCACCTCTTTCACGAGGACCTTGCAGAGCTGATTAGCTACATGTGACAGAAGTATTGATCTACTCCTGGGCACAATCAAGTCAAAATGAACTTTATCGAAAACCTCTAGAAGTCCTGATGTGAAACTGTCATCTGTCCGTGTTTGGGTGAAACATCAATCAAACTATGTAAGAGTTGGCTGCCCCAAATTTTCTCCGATGAAAGGTGGAGCTTGAGTAGTTTTTAATGGTAAGGTAACCAACCGAAGTTGTGCTCTTAATATTTAATTCACTGGGCCTGCTGATTCGTCTGAAATGAGGAGGTAAAAGCGGTGGAAATTATTTTCAATGTGAAGAAGTATGAGCTCACATTGGGACACTTCTGGAAGATCTGTTGCAGGCACTTTACCTTCATCTGATCAAAAAAATAAAAAGAATGTCAATTCCAATTGCGACCAGAACCCAATGACCCTGCTATAGAATATGCATGTATCTTTGAACTGCAAGAGGCCCTTCTGGGGATGCAGTCATGACATGGTCACGACGGTATCATCACAGCATTCGTCCAGGTCGGAGAACTTAATTAATCATCTACGTAGAACTCCCGACCGCTAAGTATAATCGTGATGCCACCTGCTTGTGATTGGTGGGGACAATGTGTCCATGTGGCAGATGTAATTTGTTGGTTCCAGATCGTGCAGTAATAGCTGTAATGGGACTCAATCTGGTGTCATCACCAACCACAGTTATGGATGTATCATTAAGCAGTTTATATATATATATATATATATATATATATATATATATATATATATATATATATATATATATATATATATATATATATATATATATATGTATATATGTATGTGCGTGTGTGTGTTTGTATAAGATTGGGGCAGTTGGGATAACACATTTTAAAGAAGAAGGCGCTTCCTTGCTGGTGAAACATTGCCCTGAGACCGGGTCTGCTCTCGCTGTTTTACTCAAATTGGCAGAGTCGATCAAGTTTTTTTACATTTGGTTGGAACCGCCTTCTTCATACATATATATATATATATATATATATATATATATATATATATATATATATATATATATATATATATATATGTTGTTGTTGTTCGTCTTTCGGCTGTTCCCGTTAGGGGTCGCCACAGCGGATCATCCGTTATGATCCGCATACTGATTTGGCACAGGTTTTACGCCAGATGCCCTTCCTGACGCAACCCTGGTCACCTCTTACGACACAGGGATAAGGATTGGGTTTCGCCATGATTCCAGGCTGCCCTACACCCTCTCATAGCACGGCCCAGTGCAGAGCTCCCGTCCTCAAGCGATCCTCCAACCCAAGCCTCCTAGTAGCCGGATGGCGAGTGGCGAAGCACGCCACTACGCCCGGTTATATATATATATATATATATATATATATATATATATATATATATATATATATATATATATATATATATATATATATATATATAAAAATAAAAACATATACATGTATATAATACATGAAGAAGGCGGTTCTTTTAAAGGGCAAGCAATCGGTAGAGTGCATACCTCCACCACGTATTGCCTGATCCACGAGAACATATCGGGACCAATACATTTTTGAAATATCATGCTATACAGTGCTCTATCGTTTTTGGCCCGATCTGTCAATGGTGAAGAATCACTTTAAAAATTAAATAACTCTTGTATCCAGATCCGGATTCGGATCTTCACCAAAATTGAATCAATTATTCCTTGGCACACACCCAACATGTCCACCAAGTTTTGTTCGAATCCGTTCACAATTTTTTGAGATATCATGCTATATATCGTTTTTGATCCGATCTCTCATTGGTGAAGAATCGCTTAAAAATTCTAGTACCCGTATCTGGATCTGGATTTTCACAAAAACCTAATCAGTTCCTCCTTTTCTCACACTCAACCTATCCACAAAATTTCACTTGAATCCATCCACAACTTTTTGAGATATCCTGCACAAAGACAAAGAAACAGACAGACAAACAGACAAAAAGGGGTGAAAACATAACCTCCTTCACCTTCTGTGACTGAGGTAATGAGGATAGTGAAAAAAACACAAGAAAACTTTTTAGTTACGATTTTGTTGTGGCCTGTTCCAAGTCAAGGCATTGATGAACAGGCCACCAAAAATGGTGGCTTAAGACTCCAGCGAGTTGACAAAGAACAGATCAAGATGGTAAGCCACCATCTTCCTGAGGCTTATTTATTTTTTTTTTTTTGTGATGAGTACCCCCTAAATTATCTTCAAAAGGGGTGTTTTAATTGATCCAAACACCTAATTTTTAGCCATGCACTACTTTGGAGTTCCCTAAGTATGCAGGCAAGGATTCAGACTGCTAGGTTTCATGGTTTTGAAGTTATGGAGGACACACACACACACACACACACACACACACACACACACACACACACACACACACACACACACAATTATTAGTTACTGGCAAATACCATACGTCGCTTCGCTAACGGGAATACTAAAGGGGGGAAGGCGGGGAAAAAGAGGGGGGAAGAGAGAAAGAAAGAGAGAGAGGAGGAGGAAGAGTAAAGGAGTGGGGGGGGGGAAGGAGAGAGGAGGGAGGCGGAGCGAGAAGGGGTGTGGAAGCGAGTAGGGGTGTGACAGCGAGGAGGGGTGTGACAGCGAGGAGGGGTGGAGGGAGGGAATACAGTGTGAGGTGAGATGAAGGGAAGGCAGACATGCAGTGCAGCGTTAATTACGATTCATACTGTCGCTTCAAAATGATTCTGCATAGAATCACAGTGAAGTGGGAAACAAAATAAGATCTGAAATCCATTTTCTGCGAGTCAAATTATAAATACGGCCCAGAGACAAACACCGCCCAACATGTATGGGGACAAAACCCACCGGACGCATCCGGAGCCAAGCCCTCTGGAGACAAACACTGCTCTGCTGCATACAGAAACAAACTCCCATCTGGACACTTCCAGAGACAAACACCGCCTGGACACATCCAGAGACAAACACAGCCTGGACACATCTGGAGATATACTCTTGTCCGTACATAAACACTGCCTGGATGCATCCGGAGAAAAACACCACCCCGAAGCGTTCGGAGACAAACACTGCCCTAATGCGTCCATAAACAAACACCGTCCTGATGCGTCTGGAGACAAACAGTGATACTCAAGGGGGGAGAAAGAGGGGGTGGGGGAGAAAGAGAGTGGTGGGAGAGAGAGAGGGGGGAGAGTGAAGAGGTGGAAGGAAAAAGAGAGGAGGGAGGGGGAGCAAGGAGGGGTGTGGGAGCCAGTCGGGATGTGAGAGCGAGGAGGGGTGTGGGAATGGAAGACAGTGTGATGTGAGAGGAAGGGAAGGCAGATGTGTGGTGGCGTGTTAATTTCAATTCATACTATCTCATCAAAATGATTCTGCATGCAATAACAGTGAATATGGAAACAAAATAATGTCTGAAATCCATTTATGACTGGTCATACTATAAATACGGCTCAGAGACAAATACCTCCCAAAACGTTGGGAGACATAACCCGCTGGACACATCTGGAGCCAAGCAGTTTGGAGACAAACGTGTGGATGTGTCAAGAAACAAACTCCCATCTGGCCAAGTCCAGAGGCAAACACCACCCAGACAGGTCCAAAGACAAACTCCCGTCTAGACATAAATACCGCTCAGACACGTTTGGAGACAAACAATGCCCAGACATATCTGGAGCCAAGCGGTCTGGAGACAGACACTGCTTGGATGCATCCAGACGAACCCCCATCTGGACACGTCCAGAGATAAACTCCCATCTGGACACATCCAAGATAAACTCCCTTTCCGGGGATAAACTCCTGTTCAGACATAAACACCGCCCGGATGCATCCCGGGACAAACATCTTCCAGACACGTCCAGAGCAAACACCACCTGGATGCATCCGCAGCCAAGCTGTCCAGAGAAAAACTCCCATCTGGAAATGTCCAGAGATAAACTCTCGTCCAGAGATAAACTCCCGTCCAGACATAACAACCACCCAGACACGTCCGGAGACAAACAGCACCCAGCCATGTCCGGAGAAAAACACCGCCCGGACTTGTCCGGAGACGAACTCCCGTCTGGACATAAATACCGCCCCGATAAGTTCTGAGACAAACACTGCCCAGACACATCCGGAGCCAAGCTGTCCAGAGACAAACATCTGCCCAGACACGTCTGGAGACAAACTCCCATCTGGACACATCCAGAGACAAACTCCCGTCTGGAGATAAACTCCTGTCGGGATATGAATACTGCTTGGATGTGTTCGGAGGCAAACACCGTCCAGGCACATCTAGAGACAAACTCCCATCTGAATAAAAATACCACCCAGATACATTCGGAGACAAACACTGTCCAGACACGTCCGGAGCTAAGGTGTCCAGAGATAAACTCCTGTCTAGACATAAACACTGCCCAGACATGTCCAGAGACAAAAAACGCCCAGATGCATCCAGAGCCAAGCTGTCCGGAGACAAACGCCACTCAGACACGTCCGGATACAAACACCATCCAGACATAACCACTGTCCTGATATGTGCAGAGATAGAGAGAGGGGTGTGGGAGGAAGGTGCTGTACTGTATTGGAAGGGGGTAGAGAAAGGATGGTACAAAGAGAGAGAGAGGGGTGAGGGTTGGGGGGTTAGCAGAGAGAACATGTTATGCTTTATGAACAACATACACACACACACACACACACACACACACACACACACACACACACACACACACACACACACACACACACACACACACACACACACACACACACACACACACACACACACACACACACTAGTTCTTGGTCGATTGGCAATTTTCGGGAATCAAAAGGTTGGAGTCAATGAGATTACCGACTACAGTACTTACTGTATACCCCGGTGTATGTATGTGTATGCCCCGGTTAGAATAGGTGTACCATATCCCTGTGTGTCGTAAGAGGCGACCAGGGTTGCGTCAGGAAGGGCATCCGGCGTAAAAACCTATGCCAAATCATTATGCGGACAACAAAACGAATTTCCATACCGGATCGGTCGAGGCCCGGGTTACCAACGACCGCCACCGGTACCGGTGGTCAGCAGGGTACCAGTGGAAATTGTGCTACTGCTGGGCGAAGGAGGAGAAGGAGACGGGGAAGGCGAGTCCGGAGGCAGTGGGAGAGGGGGAAGGGTAGAAGTGTGGAGGTGAGAGTTGGAACTCTGAATGTTGGGACGATGACTGGCAAAGGGCGAGAGTTGGCTGATATGATGGAGAGAAGAAAGGTGGACATACTGTGTGTACAAGAGACCAAGTGGATGGGGAGTAAGGCGAGGAGCATTGGAGGTGGTTTCAAACTGTTCTACCATGGTGTGGATGGGAGGAGAAATGGTGTCGGGATAATCCTGAAGGAAGATCATGTCAAGAGGGTATTGGAGGTGAGGAGGGTGTCGGACCGAGTGATGAGTGTGAAGTTGGAAATTGAAGGGGTGATGATGAATGTCATCAGTGCATATGCCCCACATATGGGGTGTGAGATGGAATATAAAGAAGATTTCTGGAGTGAGTTAGATGAAGTGGTGGAGAGTGTATCAAAGGATGAAAGAGTGGTGATTGGAGCAGATTTCAATGGACATGTTGGGGAAGGGAATAAAGAGGATGAGGAGGTGATGGGGAGGTACGGTCTCAACAAGAGAAATGTGGAAGGGCAAATGGTGGTAGAGTTTGCAAAAGAATGGAAATGGCAGTGGTAAACACGTATTTCAAGAAGAAGGAGGAACACAGGGTGACATACAAGAGTGGAGGAAAGTTCACACAGGTGGATTACATCTTAAGTAGGAGATGCAACCTGAAAGAGATTAGTGACTGTAAGGTTGTGGCAGGGGAGAGTGTAGCTCGACAGCATCGATTGGTGGTCTGTAGGATGACTTTAGAGGTGAGGTTGAGGAAGAGAGTGAGGGCTGAACCAAGGACCAGATGGTGGAAGCTGAAGGAGGAAGACTGTTGCGTGAAATTTAGGGAGGAGGTGAGACAAGCGTTGGATGGTGGTAAAGATGGGTGGGATGATTGGGCAACGACAGCAGAAGTTGTGAGGGAGATTGCTCGGAAGGTACTTGGTGTGACATCTGGACAGAGGAAGGAAGATAAGGAGACTTGGTGGTGGAATGAGGAAGTACAGGAAAGTATAAGGAAGAAGGGGTTGGCGAAAAAGAAGTGGGATAGTCAGAGAGATGAAGAAAGTCGGCAGGAGTATAAGGAGTGGCGTCGAGAAAAGCAAAAGAGAGGGTGGCTCAGGCCAAGGAAAAGGCATATGACGAGCTGTATGAGAAGTTGGATACAAAAGAAGGGGAAAAGGATTTATACCGATTGGCAAGACAGAGGGACCGAGCTGGGAAGGATGTGCTGCAGGTTAGGGTGATAAAGGACGCAAATGGGAATGTGCTGACGAGCGAGGAGAGTGTGTTGAGAAGGTGGATGGAGTACTTTGAGGAGCTGATGAATGAAGAAAATGAGAGAGAGAGAAGGTTGGAAGAGGTGGAGATAGTGGATCTGGAAGTGGGGTGGATCAGTAAGGATGAAGTGAGGACTGCTATGAAGAAGATGAAAAGTGGAAAGGCGGTTGGCCCAGATGGTATACCAGTGGAGGCATGGAAGTGCTTAGGAGAGATGGCAGTGGGGTTGTTAACCAGATTGTTTAATAAAGTCTTGGAAAGTGAGAGGATGCCGGAGGAGTGGAGATTAAGTGTACTGGTCCCGATTTTCAAGAATAAGGGTGATGTGCAGAGCTGTGGAAATTACAGAGGGATAAAGTTGTTAAGCCACACCATGAAGTTGTGGGAAAGAGTAGTGGAAGCTCGGTTGAGAGGAGAGGTGATGATCTGTGAGCAGCAATATGGGTTTATGCCAGGAAGGAGCACCACTGATGCGATGTTTGCTTTGAGAATGTTGATGGAGAAGTATAGGGAAGGCCAGAAAGAGTTACATTGTGTGTTTGTGGATTTAGAGAAAGCTTATGATAGGGTGCCAAGAGAGGAGTTGTGGTATTGTATGAGGAAGTCGGGAGTGTTGGAGAAGTATGTGAGGATCGTGCAGGATATGTATGAGGACAGTGTGACAGCGGTGAGGTGTGCGGTAGGAATGACGGACCGGTTTAAGGTTAAAGTGGGATTGCACCAAGGATCGACTCTGAGCCCTTTCCTGTTTGCAATGGTGATGGACAGGTTGACGGACGAGATCAGACTGAGTTCTCCATGGACCATGATGTTCGCGGATGACATCATGATCTGTAGGGAGAGTAGGGAGCAGGCTGAATTGAGCCTCGAGAGGTGGAGGTACGCACTGGAGAGAAGGGGAATGATAGTCAGTCGGAGTAAGACGGAGTACATGTGCGTAAATGAGAGGGAGGGTGGTGGTATGGTGTAGTTGCAAGGAGTTGAGGTGGGGAAGGTGGATTGGTTTAAATACTTGGGATCAACTGTCCAAAGTAACGGAGAGTGTGGGAGAGAAGTGAAAAAGAGAGTGCAGGCAGGATGGAGTGGGTGGAGAAGAGTTGCAGGAGTGATTTGTGACAGAAGGGTAGCTGCAAGAGTGAAGGGGAAAGTATACAACACGGTAGTGAGACCACCTATGTTGTATGGTTTGGAGGCGGTGGCGCTAACAAAAGACAGGAAGCAGAGCTGGAGGTGGCAGAGTTAAAGATGCTGCGATTCTCGTTGGGGAGGACGAGGATGGATGGGATAAGAAATGAGTGTATTCGAGGGACAGCGCAGGTAGGACGGTTTGGAGACAAAGTGAGAGAGGCGAGATTGAGATGGTTTGGACATGTGCACAGGAGGGAAACAGAGTATATCGGGAGAAGGATGTTGAAGATGGAGCCGCCAGGCAGGAGGAGAAGAGGGAGGCCAAAGAAGAGGTTCATGGATGCGGTGAGGGCGGACATGCGGGTGGTTGGAGTGTCAATGGAAGATGTGGAGGATAGAGCGAAATGGAGACAGTTGGTCCGCTGTGGCGACCCCTAACGGGAGCAAGCCGAAAGAGGAAGAAGAGTACTTACTGTATACAACCCAAACATCTTGAGTAGCTTTCACTGAAAAAAAAAAAGGATCCGCAGTGAGTGAACTATTCCCTCAGAATGACGTAGCTCCGTATTGCTATTGAGTATAGGGTGCTCGTCAAGTGGCTTATGCATTCAAGCTAGCACTCCAATTATATGGTTGATAAGGAACGGCTGGTCAGGCTATTGCTGCATACCATAGAGGATCCCTTTAACTTCAAAGCCGGTCTTCACCGCGCATGCAGCAGTTAAATAAATAAAATGAATTCGTTTAAATAATGACTTTATCCATAAAAGAGTTGCTGTTTAATCTAGAACAACGCTGGAGACATCGCAAAGTTTAATTGCCCGTGAAAGAAACATTGCAGATAATCCGCCATGTTGCCTGCTCGCCTGTGCATGTGTCACGTGGTACATTGTTCGTAGTCCGCACAAACGTGATAAGTTTATTTTATAACATCCGTTTTTCACCAGATTTGCTTTGATTCCCTGTAGAGCACCTCGTGAAACCTCTGAAAATATAGACACAGATCTGGCAGACGCTATGGATAGGCAGTGCCTTTGGGCGACAGAAGGCAAGGTCAAGCAGTGGATGCATTAAATCATATCGCTAAATGAAGCTGGTTAATTTTGGCACGTTCCTAAATTTTTTGTTCATTCAATATAATTCTCCAAACAGGAGGAAAAAGAAAAGTTTAATGCTTTGGGAATTTCATATTTTCTTGTGTATATATATGGAGAAGGGGGGGGGGGGGAAATAGCCTTGCTTGCTTAAAGTAAATAGGTGTATCATCTTACATTTAAGACTTATTATTTCTTTAAATTATCAGATTTCACTCCAGATTTCAACACTTATTTAGTCCAGACGATATCCAATGTTCCAAACTGAAATAATATTTCGATCATATACTTTATTTAGTCCGTGAGAGTTGATTGTCAAAAATTGTATCATATGGTGCATGGAATCGCTCCAAGCTCCAAACTTTAAATCTATAGCAGTTACAAAACTGATGTATTCAGCAATTCGTAGCTATGATGAACAGGCATTCAATAATATGAATGAGGAAAGTGAAAAAACAACAACTTTTATCATGAAGAAATTGTTGCGGCCTGCTCCAAGTCAAGGCGTGGTTGAGCAGGCCAAAACACATGGCAGCTTCAGACCCCAGCGAGGTTACCCAGGAAATGCCTTAAGACCGCAAAGAGCAAGGTGGCTGAGGATGCGCCTGATAAAGGATATAATTAAATAAGGCCGTAAATTATCTTCAAAAAGGGGTGTTTTAATTAACCAAAACACCCAATTTTCACTCTTGCACTTCCTTGGAATTCCTTTCATATGCATGCAAACTTTCAGGCTGCTAGGTTTTAGGGATTTGGAGTTACGGAGGACACACACACACACACACACACACACACACACACACACACACACACACACACACACACACACACACACACACACACATACACACACACTGACACACAAACATATATTAGTATAGACAGATAGATTATTATTATTGTTGTTGTTATTGTTATTGTTATTATTTTGATGAAGGAGAAGATTTGCCGGTTTTGACCAATTTCAGGTTTTTTGCTATCTTTTCTTTTTGCTTTTGTCATGGTCTGGAGTATTTAAAAGTGATACCTGCCTAAAATATCAGCTACAGACTGGGTGGGCTCTCATTTGTAGCCTCTAGTAACTTTTTTAAGAGAAGATACTCCAACTTTGGTTTTGGAAATAGCGCGTGGGACCGACATTTTTATTCCGCACCATCCCTACATAGAGAGTGCTGGCACCCATCCCTACATAGAGAGTGCTGGCACACTCTTTGATCTTGATCTTTCTCTTTCTGTCCCTGTCCCTGTCCCTGTCCCTGTCCCTGTCCCTGTCCCTGTCCCTCTCTCTCTCTCTCTCTCTCTCTCTCTCTCTCTCTCTCTCTCTCTCTCTCTCTCTGTCTCTCTGTCTCTGTGTCTCTCTGTCTCTCTGTCTCTCTGTCTCTCTCTCTGTCTGTCTCTCTCTGGTGAGCAGTATAAAACAAGTGAGAAGGAGAATTTTCCCAAGTCCTCAATGCTAACTGATGAAGGTTCATTCTCTTTACAGAAGCTGTAATTAAAGGCATTATTGCAAATTTCTTATTTGTTTGCTTCGTTGCGCTTTATATTGGCCAGAAATTAAGAGCTTGCTCGAGACTTTTATGCACAAACATGCGTAAAGCCGCAGATATCTTGCTTCACGGAAAATAATTTATTTATTGCGCCCTTGCAGGCAGATTGTGGCTTTTTCCTTTTTCATTTTAAAACACGAATTTAATATGAGTTAGATGCTCACTCAACTGCAGGTTTCAATAGTGTATCTTGAGGGTAAATCCACATATCGAACAGTAATCAGCAGTGTGATTGGAAGCCGAGGTGCTGAGCTAAGGTCTTCAGTACCTCGGCCGACATGAAGAGGAAATGATCTCAGAAAGTCCGCAAAGTTTCCTCGGATGCTTTCGCAAAAGGGGGAAGAGGGAAACAGGAAAACAAGAAAACCCACAAAAACCTCACCATCGCTTGCCTCGCCCAGGGAGAGGCAAACTGACTCAGAATCACACGGAAAGAGACAGAGAGAGGGAGACAAAGGCGATTTTGTTGAGGCCTGAGTAGCAAACGGTTTGACATCGTCAGGACCCAACCAGAGGTTTTGGGTGGAGAGTATTGGGTTGGAGGTAGGGGCTGGGGCAGCTGTTACCAAGAGAGACGAGAAGGCCAAGGAACTTGAAAGGTGTGAGCTACCCATATTGTTTATAGACATTTTTGTGGCACCCCAATTTGCCTTTCTTTCTCCTATCTTGTGTTAACAGAATTCTGAGTGGCAAATATTTATAATCACTAACCTTGTTATTCGAATATTTACTGGAAATTATTTAACATTTGTTATTATTTTTGTTGTTTTAACTTTTATGTGTATAATATAATGTGACAACTCGTCTTGAACACCTGTCTTTTCTTGAAATATTCTCCGTTTCACGTTATCCCTGCATGTGCATTACCATGTTGCAAAGCCTGTCATTGCTCTTAAGTTTGCTTCATTTCTGTAAATTACTTGCTCTGTTTGTTTTGTTATATCCACAAAAGTAATGGTGATTGAAACTTGAATTTTTTTATTGCCATGGATGCTCATTTATCCATGCTACCATGTCTTCATAAGAATGAAGTGGTCATCAATTTAACGTGATGACTTGAGTGTAATGCAAGACGTTGTGATGTATCATGATGCTACTTTTGCCTTTGGCATTAATATTTACTCTGTACTGGGGTTTTTTCATTATTTTAGGAAAAATCTCCAAATATATATATATATTTTTTGTATACCTTGGTCGAGGCTCATATGAGAGCTAACACACAACTCACAGCAAGGAGGCATGAGACAAGAGGGGCGGGAGTGGAAGGGACAAAACAGTGGGGAACAGACACATTAGGTGAACTGTGGAAGGGAGAGGGATGGGAATGGGACGGGGAACATGGCGAAGAGAAGATGGACATTTCAGGGACTTTCAGGAAGGAAAGC
Source organism: Eptatretus burgeri (assembly GCF_056783735.1). NCBI lineage: Eukaryota > Metazoa > Chordata > Myxini > Myxiniformes > Myxinidae > Eptatretus > Eptatretus burgeri. The sequence continues at coordinate 41,675,481 of NC_140975.1, forward strand.
AGGAGAAATGAAGGAAGTGGGCTTGGGTGGATTATCGGGGGTAGAAAAGATCGAGGATTTGGATGGGGGAAGATAAGAGGTGGTGGTGAACAGCTGTTTTGAAAGCCTGGAGGGAAGAATGGGAAAGAATAGAGTGAGGAAGTTTATTTCAAAGGTGGGAAAAAAGAGGAATGAAAGAGTGAAGATGAGCAGTGATTCGTGATTTTGGTAGTTTTACCAGAAGGGGGTTGTTGGCGGACCTTGAGCGCCCTGTGGAAATGTGGTGGGGACAAATCGCAGAGAGAGCAGGGGGGCAAGGCTGGAGAGGAGTCGGTAGAAGACAGAAAGACCACCGACCAACCTGTGGTGATTGAGTGAGAGGCCCAAAGACTCAGCTTCATTGTGGGAGATGCCGATGATCTTAAATGCCCTGGTTTCGACAGCGTGAAGCCGAGAAAGGTGGGAGGCAGGAGCACCAGCCCAGAGGGGAGAGCAGTACTCCATCAGGCTACGGACAAAAGCTTTGTTAGTGGTCAGGAGCTCAAGAGGGCCGATGAAGGACTTAGCACGACGGAGGATTCCCAGTCGGCGACTGGCTTTTGAGGCGAGGTTGGAAATGTGACTTTCCCAGGAAAGGTCATGGCAGATAGTGAGACCTAGAAGCTTGAAAGAAAAGACTTCTTCCAGAGGATTGTTGAGAAAGTGGATGGGGGGGGGGTGGTTTCTAAACGGTCCTTTCGAAGAGACATAGTGAGAGAGTGAGATTTGTCTGGATTGAAAGACATGTTCCACGTGTTGGACCAGTTTGTGATTTTATCCAGATCTGCAGTGAGCGAAGAAGCTGCTGCTTGCCGGTCTGAGGGATGACAGATGGTACGGCAGAGGGTGGAGTCGTCGGCAAAGA
>NC_140975.1:41681363-41733863 GCF_056783735.1 Eptatretus burgeri
TGAGCAGGATCAGCGTCAGGAAAACGAGCCACATGTCCATACAGCCGCAGCTGACGCTCACGGACTATGCAGGTAACAAATCTCATCCGAGTCTCTCTCAGCAACCGCTCGTTGGACACAAAATCCGACCAGCGATAGCCAAGGATTCTCCGAAGAGACCTGGTACCAAAGGAATTAAGTCTCCGTCTCAGATCCTTGGTCAAAGTCCAAGTCTCGCACCCATAGAGCAAGACTGGAAGTACCAAGGACCTGAAGACTCGGACTTTCGTCCTCCCGCACAGGTACCGGCAGCGCCACACCCCATGATCCAGTGAATCCATGACTCCCCAGGCCCGACCCAGACGTCTATTGACCTCCGGCTCACAACCTGCGGAGACATGAATATCACTGCCAAGGTAAGTGAATCTATCCACGACCTCAACATCCTCACCACAAACAGACACAGACAGGACAGCAGCATCCAAGATGTCACCGAAAGCCTGGATCTTTGTTTTGACCCAAGAAATCCGTAATCCCAACGGCTCCGACTCCTCATTCAGCACCTCGAGGGCCCCCAAGAGGATGTCTAAAGTCTCCGCAAAGATGACTGCATCATCTGCAAAATCAAGGTCCGAGATCTTGACATTGCCAAACGATGCACCGCAACTTGATCTCTCCGACATCCTCCCAAAAATCCAGTCCATACAAGTGCTGAAAAGTGTGGGGGGCAAGTACACATCCCTGACGAACTCCAGTAACAACTGGAAATAAGTCAGAGGCGGTACCACCACACTTCACAGCACTCTCAGTACCAGAGTAGAGTTCAGACATCAGATCGATCAGTTTCGGTGGCACCCCACGAAGACCAAGAATCCTCCAGAGGACATCCCTATTCACTGAATCGAACGCTTTACAGAGATCAACATAGGCTGCAAGCAGCCCCTGCCGAAACTCTCGTCTGCGTTCAGTGAGGACACGAAGAGCAAGGATACGGTCAATCGTTGACCTCTTTGGTGTAAAGCCTGACTGCTCTGGACGCTGGTGCTCAAGCAGATGGTGGCGAACCCTATCAAGAATTATCCGAGCAAAGACCTTGCCCGGCACTGAGAGCAGCGTCACCCCTCGGTAGTTGTTGCAGTCTTGGCGATCACCCTTCCCTTTCCAGAGAGGGACAACAAGGCCCCTCTTCCAGTCAGTTGGGATGATGCCTGTGTTCCAGGCAGAGCACAAAACTGCATGCAACGACACGAGTGCAGCATTTCCACCAGCCTTGAGAAGTTCAGCATGGATGCCACAGATCCCTGGAGCTTTGCCCCGTTTCAACTGGTTCACCGCAGCCCGTGTTTCCACAAGCGATGGTGGACCACAGTTGATTCGAGGGTCAGCAACAGGGATTGTAACGCCCTTGACGTCCAACTCGACAGCTGGGGGATCAGCCTGGTACAACCGCTCAAAGTAACCGGCCCAGCGAGCCTTCACTACAGACTCCTCTGTCAAGAGCCTACCACTCTCTGCTCGAACTGCAGTGCTCCGAGGGATGGGCTTGGATGAACGTAATGCGCGAATTCCCCTGTAAGCGGGACGAGAATCACCTGTCCACAGGTGATGCTCTACCTCCTCACAGATTCCTCGCACATAGGCCTCCTTGTCCACCCTCAGTGCACGTACAGTTTTACGCCTCAGCTCCCTGAACAGCTCAGCTCTGCCATTCAGCCTGGCCCTGCGACTCTGGTCAATGGTATCCAGTGTCCCTTGAGAGACAAAATTCTTCTTTGCCCTGCGGTGAACTCCAAGGCATCCACCGGCAACATCAAGGACGGTGGTCTTGAAGGTGCTCCACAACTCTTCAGGACCCCCAAAGCACCCAGACCCCCCCAAGTGTCCACTCAGCCTGTTCGCAAACTCCTCAGCTACTCTCTCATCCCTGAGCTTGGCAACATCCAGCCTAGGCTGGGATGGTACCATTCTCCAGGATTTAAGGTGCAGCTTTAGAGTTGCTACAACAAGCCTGTGGTCAGTATTGAGGAACTGAGCACTCCGGTAGACCCTGTAGTTCTGGATCATCCTCCAACGACCGTCAATGAGGACATGGTCAATCTCCTTGCCACACCGCCAGCGTTGGAATACCAAGTCCAGCGATGAGCTTGCGGGCGCTGAAACCATGAACCAGCCACCCTAAGTCCATGACTTCTTGCAAAGTCAAGGAACTTAGTGCTATTCTGGTTCATAGTTCCTGACCCATGGGGACCAACACACACCTCATAACCATCCCTATCAGTTCCAGTCGATGCATTGAAATCCCCCAAGACTAGAAGTGTATCTCGTCTGGGGCACTGATCAACCACAGACTCGAGTGTGGCGTAGAATGCATCCTTCACGGTAAGATCACTCGCCTCAGTCGGAGCATAAATAGAGACCAGGGAAATGACACCTAAGGAGTGACGAATCCTTAATCTCATAATACGCTCGTTGACCGGTGTTACCTCAATTATCATTGGGGTCAGCTTATTGGACACAGCTACAGCAACTCCTTGGGTATGGTAACCATCAGAGCGACCAGACCAATAGTAGGTGTAACCACCCACCATTATCTCGCCGCAATCCGGTCTCCGAACCTCAGAGAGAGCTGCAATCCCGATGTCCAAACGCTTGAGCTCAGATGATAACAGAGACAGGTGATCATCCTCTCTTAGGGATAGGACATTCCAGGCACCCACCCGAAGGGACCGCCTCAGGTTAACCCAAGGAGACCGCCGTCTGGTGGACGACACCTCAGCACCACTCCGACACACTCTCCCGCTTTTGGATGAACAAGATAAAATTATGAGCCAAGATGAAGTCTTGGATAAAGGCCTGGTAGAGCCGTCTTTTGTAAGTAGAGTGTCCGGGTTGGTTGAGGAGCAGCTACAAACTCGCGACGGAGCCTTGGAGGAGGTTGTGTGGGCCCAGAGGATCCTGCGGGAAGAGGTGAATCGGTCCATTCAACGTTTGGAACAGGAGGAAAAATTGACCCATGAGACCCTCACCACAAAACATCTTTGGCCACAGTGGGCTCCGAAATTGGATACGCAGCCACAAGGGTGTTTGATCCCTGGGCTGGATTCGGACAAGGGAGAAACTGAGAAGCGGGCCACCGTAAAAGTGATCTCCCTGGTAAATTTTGACGGGTCAGGGAGCCTTGAAGCTTTTCTGACGCAATTTGAGTGTATTTCCCGACTAAACGGGTGGAATGAGCGGGAACGTACAGGGAATTTGGTGGCAACGTTGCGGGGACCAGCCGCAGATGTGTTAAACGTGATCGCGGAGGGGATGTTGACCAGCTCCCACATTTGCGAGGCGTTGAGCCGTCGGTTTGGGTTCGCAGCGAACTGTGATCTGGTGCGGGCCCAGCTCCAGCACCGCAGATTAAAGCTGGGCGAGACAGTGCAGGAGCTGGCACAGGACATTTACCAATCAGTCAGGATCGCGTATCGGGACCTAACAGTGGAGGCGTGGGACAGACTGGCACTCGAGAAATTTTTAGCTGCTCTTCCTGACCCTGAGGTCCGAGCGCTGTTGGAGCTACAGGATCCACCCGCCGTGCACCGAGCGGCCGAGTGCGCAGCCAGGCTGGCCTCGTGGAGTCGGCCGGGTCGGGTGCCCGAGAGGCCATCGGTGACGATGCGACAGGCGGAGATTCAGGATCAGGGAGGGGGGCTGGGAGAAATTGGCATTACCCAAATGTTTCAGGAAATTTGCCAGAAACTGTCAAGCTTGATAAGGGGTAATTCGGTAGTTGGTGTGCCAAAGCGGCAGGGTCCAGCCCAGCCAATAGAGCAATTCGATTATGGCCGAGGGGGTCCGGAACCGGAAGAGACATTACACCGATACCCACAGGGGCCTTTTATGGGGAGTTGTTTCTGGTGTGGGCGAAGAGGACACATACAACGATATTGCCAGTGCCCGGCGATGGAGGGACCCTCCAATAGACTTTTAGACTCGGAGAGGATGAATCCTCCTGCTGAACCGCCAGGTCTATCCGAGATGCCCTTACATAGGTCGAGTCCGGAAATCACTGTCGGGGGTCGGGGAGACTAGATTGGGCTGAGCATATAGGGCCATGCTCGGCTGCTGAGATTGTGGCGAAGTTCCTCCTTTGGTGAAAAATAGTGAATTGTGGGAAAATTGGCATGGGTTTGTAAGTTCTGCTGGGTTTTAGAGTGATAATCGGGACAGTGGGTAATTGGTTTGCGGTTTGCGGTAGAGCGATTAAAACCGCCATCTTTGGGTTATAAAAATAAACCACCTCCATCGTTTCGGCTCATTCTACGTTGGCGGGACTGTTTAAGTCCCGTGGACGTCACAATATATATATATATATATATATATATATATATATATATATATATATATATATATATATATATATATATATATATATATATATATATATATATATATATATATATATATATATATATATATATATATATATATATATATATATATATATAGTTACGGATCTGGAAACCATGTGCATACAACATAAAGGTGTCCCAAAAGTCAGTTATCTCGTTAAGTATGTGTGTGGTCAGATCCCCTTCCTTTTGTCTAGTGGGAGAATCAAAGGCGTGCGTTGCGATTTCTTTTAGTTAGGTTATTACATCTAACAAGCCCTCTAACAACCATCCCATCTGCATGACCCCGAGGCCCATCACGATCCATCACTAATCAGCTGCCTTCTCGCACCCTGAAGTGCCAAGGCAAGATCTTGCGTTCCGGTTTCTCATCTCCCACAAACGTTGTAACTCTTTCACGATGACCTTTGCAACATTGATACTGTTGCTCGTCAAGTATGAACCCGCGTGGAAGAGTGGCTGGGGTTTCCCGGCAGGGGGCGTTGCAGCGTTGATACTGTTACTCATCAAGTATGAACCCACGTGGAAGAGTGACTGGGGTTTCCCGGCAGGGGCCAAGGCCCCGCCCCAGAAGGGTGGGCCATTGGCAGGCCCGTCGCCAGGGCTCAGTATTAAAGGGGACAGATGAACTAGATTGGGGGGCACAATTATAATATTTAATATTTTTGATAACCCGGTATGCTATTCTATTCATGCAGCATGGACGCATAGATCTATACTGAGGTTGCCGTCGCATACTAACCAAATCGAATGCAGGATAGCCGCAACAAACTGGCACATTCACAATGCAAATATTCAATGATAAGACAATTGGCACCAATTCAGGTGCACTTATACAAGGTGTTGTCAAGAATTGGCATTCGAAAATTAATATACCAGAGATACAATGACTAAACGGGGGAGGTTGGCACTGGAATTAGTGCACTTTCAAATAAGATACAGTCGGCTATGACCTGCGATCATCACGTTAAACTATCAACAGCAAATACGACCAGCCTGAAGATACCACAAGGTCTGCATTCAAAAGCAGTCAATTACACAGAGGTAAAGTTATGCACAAAGCACTAGATATGGGATATGCAAAGCACCAAACACAACATTTAACTTAAACATCAGAAGTACAAAGCAGCCGACCACGGCGGGTGCTGACCGCAACCGCAACCACAACCACAACCACAACCTTTTTCGTTTCTTAGCCATTTTCGTATATCCATGTCTTTTTCTCCTGCTGCTAGCTCGCGCTCTCTGTGACTGGTCCCTCGTCCCTCGTGACTCGTGTCGCTAATCTCACGACTCGCGACATTTGACGGTTGACGGTTTTATTTATTAAATGATGCATGCACCAAAAACAGGTTTTATCTGTAATTTCAAATGTAAGCACGATTGCAAACACACATTTTTTAATTTTTATTATAAAATTACTTTTGTAAGATGGAAGGTTGTGAAGGTCACGCGGTGCACTTCATCTTTAATTATGTAAATTTATATCTTTTCCTTATTCAATATTCATATTGTCATATTATGACTATATTACATTTATACCTAACTTACAACCAATCAGGTAACCTGCTTAATAGGGCCTCAATATCGAAGACGCTGATTGGCTATTCCTTAAAACTAAATGATCCACGATATATATGTATATATATATATATATATATATATATATATATATATATATATATATATATATATATATATATATATATATATGTATATATATATATATATATATAAAACCACCCACAGCATCGACATTCGACACGAGGTCTTGCGGCTGTCTGTCGTCTTGGCTGCTGGTGTTGGTGCTTGCGTTATTATCTTTTATCTTGTGGTCTTGGACTGTATTGTCTTGCCAATTGCTTTTGGAGATGCGCTGATAAGCGCACACTTATGTCTTGACTGTTATGCAAAGAAGGATATTATTAAAGAACAGTTTATCCAAGAAGGCCTTATTATTCACCACGTTGAACATCTTGAATAAGGGTTTTAGTTCACACAGGTGAACTCTTAAACAGCAAGGAATTCACAGTGAGCGCTCGTTCTTCAACACTAAGTTGTTTACAGGGTGCAACAGGGCATAAATGGGTGGGGTACAAGTGGGGGGCACCACATGCGCCATGGGGGGGCATTGCATCCACATGCCCCCCCCCAGCGACGGGCCTGGCCGTAGGACCCTGTCAAATCAAAGGCAGACAGGGAGGTGTGTTGCACCAAGGGCCCCTCCCCGTTGAGGGAGGTTAAAAAAATCCCCGAGCACTCTCTGAGAGCAGAGTTTGGTGGGTTTTTGCTGTTACGAACGTTGGTACGAAGGGGTGGTAACAGTGGTTGTTATGAGGGCTGTCAGGAGGGTTGAGCAGAAGGTCGTCGAGGCGGCGAGCGTTTCTCTGCTGGCCCTCTACAAGGAAGGAAAGAGCGACCTTGACCCCCCTCCGTGGACCCCGGCCATTCACCACCCGAGCTCCGCCATGAACCTCGAGTCCCACACGTGCGACTGGGGACCAAACCAGCGACCACTAGCAGGTGCCGCATCACGGAGCACCCCCTTCCTCCGACGGTCAGGTACTCAGCGGACTCTGAACCCCACCTCATCTCTCTCCTCGGCTGCAAGGGTCCAATGAAGAACTGTGGGTTTATTTTCATTTGTGTGTTTGTCTGTGTGTGGGCCCGTCTTTAAGTAGAACTGAGTAAGTGTTTTTGGATCATTGTAAATATTCCGAGCTTGCAAATTCGCGTTGTCTTGCCTTTGTCTTTTACTGTAAATAAAACTTGTTAGAAATGTCCCCAGTTCGTTTCCGTCCCTTCTTGCATTGGTCCAGCAGAGTTCGGATCTGAGTTTAGCCGGGTTTTTATCCCTGATAATTAATCCGTTAATTCCAGCTGGCATGGCTTTGGCAGTTTCCGCTCGGCTGCACCCGAACCGGAGTTGGTAGTCAGTAATTGGAACTCCACTGCAGTCGGTAGAGTGACCCGGTTCAAGCAAGACGTGCTGAGGGTGTGGTTTCCCCGGTAGTCAAAATTGCGTAGTTAATTAGGTAAATTGATTATAGACAAATAGTCTACGCTACGCGGTTGAAATATTGGCGACCACGGTCAGTTCAGCCACCCGCCGCATCACGGAATTATCCTGAGCGACGGCCTACAATTCCGGGGAGTCTGGTGGAGACGACGTAGCTTTCCCCACCTTGTGGTCGTTCTCGCCCCCAGACCTCCAGCCTGCAACAATATATTTCTGTATATATATAATATATATATACACTATATATATATATATATATATATATATATATATATACATATATATATATAAAATATATATATATAATCTATATACATATATATATATAATATTTTATATATATATATATATATATATATATATATATATATACATATATATATATAAAATATATATATATAATCTATATACATATATATATATAATATTTTATATATATATATATATAATCTATATATATAATCTATATATTGTTGTGGTTACCAAATTCGCAAACCACCATTCAGGTCCCTTAGGTGAGGTATCTCGGTAAGTGCATGTGTAGTTAGGCCCAAACCCGTTGTCTAGTGGGAATACATGTCATTTATGCGTGCTGTGACTCTTCAGGATAGCCGTTTTTCTTTTACTATCTTTATTTTGGACCAACCGCCATGATTACCACCACAACCACAACATCAACCACCAACCACAACGCCGCTTCACCACAACCGCCACGACCTTCACGTCACACCTCGCAGCCGTCGCATCGCCACCGTTCTTGCGCCGCCTGTGGGTACCGGTGTTGGACTTGTGCAGGGCGCGCGCCGAACAGCGTGTACAAAATCACGGATTTTGTGCTTCAAAAACGGATCAAAAACGACACACGCCCACTTTTTGCCGTCCAATCGGTGAGCGAGGGGCGATTTGGCCCCGCCTCCAGGGCGATCGATATATGCAAATTTATGGATCAAAAAGCCTTCACGCCCACTTTTTCTCGGGCCAATGGGGAGCGAGGTGAAAGGTCGAAGGGATGGGGTCAAAGATGAGAGGGCGAAGCTACGGGGCGGATAAAAGGACCGTGTTCGTCAGTCCAAGAGGGTCCGGACGAGGAGTCCAGTGGGTAGGAGAGTAGGAGAGTCGGAAACAGAGAGTCAAGACTTCGCGGGCGGTGGAGCTGCTCGTCGTGTGCGTTGGAGTCGGAACGGAGGGGACGGAGCTGTGGAAAGGCGGCGACACCAGACGAGGGGGTGCTCGCGTCGTGCAGGGAGCTGCACCCGAGGGAGGCCGACAGCGCGACCTGGCCGAGGTGGAGACGCTCGTCGCGGGACAATAAGAATCCTCTATACCCCGAGCATCAGCAACCCCCTCCTGTTTCCCCCCGCGCTGAGATAGTGCGACCAAGGGGGCCCCTTTCCCACCCCCTACCAGACACCGTCCGCGAGGCCCGCGGAGTTGAGGCGCCATCGCCGCTCCGCGTCTCATCACCAGACGGGTAGGCGCGATCCGGTCTCGGCCTCAGGCCCGCCTCATCCTTGAGGGTATTTCTTTTCCTTGGTTTTGGGTATGTGTTGTCGGCGCCGTCTGTGAAGTAGAATTGTATAAGTGTTGCCGTGTGCTCGGTAGTCGGTATTAGCTCTGCATTGTGTTTTCGCTTTTATATTTGCTTTTTGTGTAAATTGAATTGTGTTTGTCTTTTCTGTGTGCATTTGGTGGAATTGTATATGTGTGCTTCCCGTGTGCCGCGAATAAATGTGCTTTATTATTGAACTGTTCTCCCGCTTCGCTTCGTCTTTTCCTCTATTGAATCCCCATCTTGCTTCACGTAAAGGGTTGGTAGTGGGCTGAATACGCCCGATAATTAATCGAACCGTCGAGGTCGACGATAACACCGCTCGGTTATTCCGATAGTACAGAACGGGTCGCTTAAGTGGCCCGTGTCCGAAGTCGACCTGCGGCGAGGTGCGATCGCCCGGTCTACCCTCCGCGTGGGTACTTAGGTAGGTCGAATTCGGCGAGCAACCCTATCCCACGCGGGGGCTGATTGGCTCGATCGCGGTGAGACCGAAAGGTCCACCCGTGACTGGTTCCCGGCGTTAGTCCGAGAGGGTCACGACTGGATTGTCCGTCCGGTGGGCGACGTGCCGCGATTCGAGTTACGTGGCCGTCAGCACGCCGGCGGGCGCGGAATCCGCAACAATATATATATTATATATATATATATATATATATATATATATATATATATATATATATATATATATATATATATATATATATATATATATATATATATATTTATATATATATATATATATATATATATATATATATATATATATATATATATATATATATATATATATACGAATAAAAGGCAGTGTGTGTGTGTGTGCACGTGCATGTCCTCCATAACTCCAAAAATATAAACCTTAGCAGCCTGAAACTTTACATGCAAACAAAGAAAATTCCAAGGAAGTGCAAGAGTGAAAATTGGGTGTTTGGGTTAATTAAAACACCCCTTTTGAAGATAATTAACAGCCTTATTTAATTATATCCTTAATCAGGCAATCCTCGGCCACCTGGCTGTCTGGGGTCTTAAGGCGTTTCCAGGGTAACCTCGCTGGGGTCTGAAGCCGCCATGTTTTTTGGCTTGTTCAACCTTACCTCGACTTGGAACAGGTCGCAACGATTTCTTAACGATAAAGTATATTTTTCACTTTCTCACTCGTATCGAATGCCTGTTCATCATAGCTATGAATCGCTGTGTACATCACTTTTGTAAGTACTTAAGTTTTCAAATTAGGAGTTTGGAGAAATTTCATGCATTATCTGAGACGATTTTCCATGATCTACTCTCATGGATTTGTTGTGGAATCTGATAATGTAATGAAATAACGAGTCTTATAACTAAGCCGATATACCTATTTACTTTAAGCAAGCAAGGCTATGTTCCCTCCTCCATACATACACAAGAAAATGGGTAATTTCCAAAGCATTAAACTTATCTTTTTCTGTTTGGAGAATTATATTGACGAAACAAAAAAATTAGTCACCCGGAGCGAGTGGTTCATGCTTCGTCACCTTGAGCGAGTGGTTCGTGCTATGTCACCCGGAGCGAGTGGTTCGTGCTCCGTCACCCTGAGTGAGTGGTTCGTGCTCCGTCACCCTGAGCGAGTGGTTCGTGCCCCGTCACCCGGAGCGAGTGGTTCGTGCCCCGTCACCCGGAGCAAGTGGTTCGTGCCCCGTCACCCGGAGCGAGTGGTTCGTGCCCCGTCACCCTGATCGAGTGGTTCGTGCCCCGTCACACGGAGCGAGTGGTTCGTGCCCCGTCACCCGGAGCGAGTGGTTCGTGCCCCGTCACCCGGAGCGAGTGGTTCGTGCCCCGTCACCCGGAGCGAGTGGTTCGTGCCCCGTCACCCGGAGCAAGTGGTTCGTGCCCCGTCACCCGGAGCGAGTGGTTCGTGCCCCGTCACCCTGATCGAGTGGTTCGTGCCCCGTCACCCGGAGCGAGTGGTTCGTGCCCCGTCACCCGGAGCGAGTGGTTCGTGCCCCGTCACCCGGAGCGAGTGGTTCGTGCCCCGTCACCCGGAGCGAGTGGTTCGTGCCCCGTCACCCGGAGCGAGTGGTTCGTGCCCCGTCACCCGGAGCGAGTGGTTCGTGCCCCGTCACCCGGAGCGAGTGGTTCGTGCCCCGTCACCCGGAGCGAGTGGTTCGTGCCCCGTCACCCGGAGCGAGTGGTTCGTGCCCCGTCACCCGGAGCGAGTGGTTCGTGCCCCGTCACCCGGAGCGAGTGGTTCGTGCCCCGTCACCCGGAGCGAGTGGTTCGTGCCCCGTCACCCGGAGCGAGTGGTTCGTGCCCCGTCACCCGGAGCGAGTGGTTCGTGCCCCGTCACCCGGAGCGAGTGGTTCGTGCCCCGTCACCCGGAGCGAGTGGTTCGTGCCCCGTCACCCGGAGCGAGTGGTTCGTGCCCCGTCACCCGGAGCGAGTGGTTCGTGCCCCGTCACCCGGAGCGAGTGGTTCGTGCCCCGTCACCCGGAGCGAGTGGTTCGTGCCCCGTCACCCGGAGCGAGTGGTTCGTGCCCCGTCACCCGGAGCGAGTGGTTCGTGCCCAGTCACCCTGAGTGAATTGTTGTGAAATAACAACCGATTTCCAAGCTGTTTTCAGTATGAACATGTTTTCTAAATTGCCGAGCCAAATTTTTTTTCCTCCCCTTACACGCAGCTGTTTATAAATAATTATTATATGTTTGTAAACATCTCCCTGAAACTTCTATTTAAATGCAACGTTGTTTTTCGGTGAAAGGTACTCAAGGTTTCTGGGTTGTATGCTGTAAGTACTGTAGTTAATAATCGCACTGACTCCAACCTGCTGATTCCTGCAAAATTGCAGATATCGGCCAAGCAGTTATGTGTGGTGTATGGGTGTTTTTTTTTTTTTGTATACCTTGTCGAGGCTCGTGTGAGAGCGAACACACAACGCACATCAAGGGGGGCATGAGACAAGAGGGGCGGGAGGGGGAGGGACAAAACAGTGGGGAACAAAGACATTAGGAGATCTGTGGAAGGGAGAGGGATGGGACGGGGAACATGGGGAATAGAAGATGGACATTACAGGGACTTTCAGGAAGGAAAGCAGGGAATTTGAAGGAGGTGGGTTTGGGGTGGATTAACGGAGGTAGAAAAGATCGAGGATTTGGATGGGGATGATAAGAGGTGGTGGTGAACAGCTGTTTTGAATGTCTGGAGGGAAGAATGGGATTGAATAGAGTAAGAGAGTTTATTCCAAAGGCGGGAAAAAAGAGGAATGAAAGAGTTAAAGTGAGCAGTGATTCGTGATTTTGGTAGTTTTACCAGAAGGGGGTTGTTGGCAGACCTTGAGCGCCCTGCGGAAATGTGGTGGGGAGAGAGCAGGGGGGGCAAGGCTGGAGAGGAGACAGAAAGACCACCGACCAACCTGTGGTGATTGAGTGAGAGGCCCAAAGACTCAGCCTCATTGAGGGAGATGCCAATGATCCGAAATGCCTTGGTTTCCACAGTGTGAAGCCGAGAAAGGTGAGAGGCAGGAGCACTAGCCCAGAGGGGAGAGCAGTACTCCATCAGGCTGCGGACAAAAGCTTTGTAACTGGTCAGGAGCTCAGGTGGGCCGAGGAAGGACTTTGCACGATGGAGGATTCCCAGTTGGTGACTGACTTTGGAGGCGAGGTTTGAAATGTGGCTTTCCCAGGAAAGGTCATGGCAGATAGTGAGACCCAGAAGCTTGAAAGAAAGGACTTCTTCCAGAGGATTGTTGAGAAAGTGGATGGGGGGGTTTCTAAACGGTCCTTTCGGAGAGACATGGTGAGAGTGTGAGATTTGTCCAGATTGAAAGACATGTTCCACGTGTTGGACCAATTTGTGATTTTATCCAGATATGCAGTGAGCGAAGAAGCTGCTGCTTGCCGGTCTAAGGGATGACCGATGGTACGGCAGAGGGTGGAGTCATCAGCAAAGAGATAAAGAGGATTTTCCAGAGTTGGAGAGATCGTTGATGAAAACCAGAAAAAGAACAGGGCCCAGAATGCTACCTTGAGGAACTCCAGCCTGGACAGGAAGAGGGGGTGAAAGAACTCGTTTTCGGGCCACACGTTGACTGTGACAGGAGACGAAGTCTGCGAGTCATGAGTGGAGATGGCCTTGGATACCATAGGAAGAGAGTTTGGTGAGCAGGGCAGGGTGCCAGACTGTGTCAAAAGCACGTGATATGTCCAGGGATACGGCTCAGATTTCCTGTCTGGCATTGAGGACCTCCATCCATTGTTGGGGGAGCAGAAGCAGCATATCCAGGGTAGAGTGACCTGGTCTGAAACCAAATTGATGATCGGAAATCAAGCCATTGGAGAAGAGGAAGGATTTAATGTCTGAAGCGATGATGGATTCCATAACCTTGCTGATGATTGGGAGAAGGCTGATTCGTCTGTAGTTTCAGGGATCTGTTTTTGCACCTTTTTTATGCAGGGCAGTGATGTTTGCTGATTTCCAAGCAGATGGCAGATGACCTTGAGCAAATGAGAGGGTGAATAGAAGAGAGAGAGGGTGAGCAAGAGCAGAAGAGCAGGTTTTTAGGACACGTGGGCTGATCCCGTCTGGACCGGTTGCAGAATCTGAGTCAAGGTTTGAGAGCAGGCTCTCCACCTTGTCAGGAGAAAAGGAGACAGAGTCCAGGGACAGTTGGGTGTGACTGGGTAAGGTGGGTAGAGAAACTGATGGGTTTTGGGCACAAGATTTAGCTGCAAACACCGAGTTTAGGCATTCAGCCTTTTCACGTGCAGTATCAGCAGTGCGGCCATTTGAGGTAAGGGAGGGGATGGAGGGGGAACATACACCAGAAACAGATTTCATTAGATGCCACCAGGATTTTGAGGAGGGAGAGAGGTTTGAGAGTTCAGACTTGAACTGTGTTCTTCATAAAGCATAACATATTCTTTCTGCTGACTCCCCGACCCCATAACATATGCGTCTGGGCTGTGTATGTCTCTGGACAGCTTGGCTCCAGACGTGTCTGGGTGGTATTTATGTTTGGACGGGAGTTTTTCTCCGGACTTGTCCGGACAGGAGTTTGTCTCCAGGCGGGAGTATGTCTCTGGGCCGTGTTTATTGCATGACTGGTAGAAAATGGATTTCAGACATTATTTTGTTTCCACCTTCACTGTTTTTCTATGCAGAATCATTTTCATGAGACAGTATGAATCATAATTAACACTCCATCGCACGTCTGCCTTCCCTTCCTCTCACCTCACACTGTATTCCCTTCCCCTACCCCTCCTCGCTCCCATTCCCTTCTCTCTCCTTTCCCTCCACCTCTTCACTCTCTCCACAATCTTTCCCTCGCCCATCTTTTCCCTCTTTCCCCCCTCTTTTTCTCCCTCCCTCCTTTAGTATTACCATCAGCGAAGCGACGGGTGGTATTTGCTCGTGTATACTAAAGGGGACTACTTGGCGCTGCCCGGAGGGGGCAGGAGGTACCCAGCACTGCACGGCTCGGTAAGCTTTTCACAGCAGTGGTTGTGATGTAGCCAAGTTTGAATGTAAAATGCATATTTATACTCCACCCATGTTTTGCCTGATGTATATTCATGTTTTGCCTGCTGCATATTCATGTTTCACCCATGTGTTGCATTATCTCCGCTGGTAGTGGTGCAGGGGTTTGGCTCTTCCCTGTCTGGCAGAACGGTGGTTGTGTGTGGGGAAAGCACGGTTTTTACCGTCGCATTTGGAGTGTTTGAAAATAAAGTAAAAGTGTTGGTAAGCTGCCTGGAGCATTCTTTCCACAAATAATCTGGACACTAAGGCCGTTCCAGGATAGTAAAAACCTGACTTCATGCTCATCTCGCCGACGTGGAGACAGAGCTGCCACGTCGAGCTCGCTTCACACGTGGTCTGTCGCTGGTTCCCGGGGTTCATCCAACTCTTCTAGGACTTCGCTCATGTTGAAAGCCAGAGCAGAAGCAGCCGACGCCTCTGTCAGAGCTGCCATGCGATGTAAATCAGACAAAGCTCGATTGCTACTCGAAGAGCAAGAGATGCAGCAACGAGTGATGGCTGCACAGCAACAGAGTGATCTCAAGCAGCAATAGATGCAGTAACGATTGAAAGCTACAGTAACAGAAACAGATACAGTAACAGAAACAGATGCATCTCGAACAGCTGAAGCAGAAGAAGCTATAGGATCTCGAGCCCATTTGGAAGCGATGTCTGACACTCCGTGTGGGGGCAGATTTGACAATATTTTGGCAGCTGGATTACCTATACCTGCAGAGAAGGTGGGAATGCTGTTGTCCAGGAATGCTGTGTCTCCGCCACCATCCATTCCATCTGAAGATGATATTTAAGGTATTCCACTGGATACCCAGGTGCGTACTGACCCAAGCAAGCTATGTTGCTCGAACCAGTGCTATTTCATTCCCTTTTACCAGCCATCAACGCTGCAGCAGCAGCATCCATGGAGAACTCATCGACATCAAACGTGTCAACCAGGCAAGTTCTGTCTGTTCAGTATAACACGATACCAGCTCCTGGTCTATCGTACGCAACTCACCAAACACCAACTTATGCTTTACACACAACCTTCATTTCATCATCCTTCTCCAATGCTACATGCACAGTCTCACATTTACCCACACTGTGTTAACATGCCCAACAATGAGCTCATGAGTTACAAACCCGGCTCCAGTATCTCACAGTGTATGCTAACCTTACATCACAGTTCAGTGGGATTATTACCAACAACCAATCAGGTTATTTCTCATCAAATCCAACATACACCCATGTTGTACCTGCATATGCTGTGAAGACAAACACCACACATCCAGCAACAACATTACCAGTGTCTAGCCATTCACTATTGAGTCGAGAAGTCAAGCCATCAATCATGCCAACAATGATGCCTGCCATGCAGAACTGTGTCAACTATCTGTCTCGTTGAGACTTGTTTTCAAATCGGATTTCTGTTTGATGATAAGCCTGAGCCATTCAGGACATGGCATGCGGCCTTCCAGAACATGATCAGAGGAGTACCGCTAGGATCTAATGAACAGTTTAACCTTATGGTTCAACATATGGCTGATGGTTCAGAATCCAAAGCACTCGTAGAATGTCTTAACTGAGTCTACGTTTCTAATTCCGATCTCGGTTTAGAGCAGGTTTGGAATTGCCTTCAAGAAGGATTCAGCAGCGATGAAGCAGTTACACAATCATTGCTAAACAAGATGGAACTTTTGCCTCAAGTCTTTCCTCATGACCTCAAAACTTTGCAGAAATTTAGCGACACCATCGAGAAAATGGAGGCCACTAAAAATTATGGTTCTCTTCCCAGACTTGCAGCTTTGGATACATCTCTGTTCCTCAAACCAATCATACCAAAGCTTCCACCTGACCTCGTGGACCTATGGAAGATGGAGGCCTTTTCAATATAAAGAAACCCACAATGTCACCTTTCTGCCATTTTTGATGCTCACATCCTTCATTCGGTGCAATGCAAAGATTCAAAATGACCTCAGTCTGATCGTTTCCTCAGGATATGATGATGGATCATATTCTTCAGCTTCTAAGGTGAAAGCTCCACTCACTACGAAGAACAGAAATTCGGCCTTCACTGGTGACACTCGTTCAAGGGTCAGAGTAAGCAAGACTGAGGTCACGAGTGAATTGCTGCTACAGGTTGTTGAGCAACCGACCACAGCAGTTGTGTCGCCTTCTGAAAATCAGCACACTCCTCGTCAAATCAAGGATCCGCAACAATTCTGCACTATTCACAGGACCAAACATCTTCTTGCACATTGCAGCACAAGCAAAGCAAAAATATTGCAATCCAGACTCATCCTTCTTAACCAATGGAAAATATGTACCAGATGTGCTCTTTCAACTAACCATTCAGCCAAGGAGTGTCAAGTAAAATTGCGTTGTTCTCATTGCAACAGCACCTGTCATTGTTCAGCACTTCATGTTGCCGGTTGTGCTACCCTCGGTGGACTGCAGATAGGCAATTTATCAAGGACTTTTCGAACCCTGAGAGAGTATCGGATAAGCATCAAAAGAATGGCGAGGAGTGACCCTCTGCAATTAACAGGTGTGTGGATATTTGTAGTAGCAGTGGATCCAGAGTAACAGGTGTGTGGATATTTGTGGTAGCAGTTCCAAAATCTGTCTTGTGAGGGTATTCATTGCTGGTAATCCTGAAAACTTTCTGAAAACTTATGCTGTGTTGGATGACCAGTCAAATCGGTCTCTGGGCTGGAGTGAACCGGAAAAGCATCTTTGACTACTTAAACGTGCCAAATAATCGAGTCCCCTATGAACTCAAAACCTGCTTTGGAACTATGGCAGCTCGTGATAGGCGTGTCAGGAATGTAGTTATCAAATCGTTCAATGGAATCATGCACCTGCCACTCCCAGAGATAGCCAAGCATAATGCTATTCCTTATATTTCCTCTGTGATTCCAACACCAGAGATCGCAAGGCTCTACTCACATATACGTCCTTTCGCTGAAATGTTTCCCAACCCTAACCCAGAAGTATCCATCTTGCTGTTAATTGTACGAGATGCTCCTCAGCTGCTTAAGGTCAGATAATCTCGGAATGGACCACCTAATACTCCGTGGTCCAAAGTGGACCTTGGATGGGTGATAATTGGCGATGGATGTCTGGACAGCATCCATAGCCCTGAGTGAGTGGAGGCCTATCATTCTCACTTTTTAGAAAATAGAAGACCATCTGTCTGCTCGCCATGCATCAGGAAGGGCAGCCGGCCATAAAAAAAAAACATTGCCTCAAGAAAAAAAAAAAAGCCAAACCCCTGCACAGCAGGGAAAAATGGCTGTAAAAACGGTCATTGTCTGCTCACCATGCCCTTATCGTTTCACCATCAAGGACTCATGTATGAACGAACGAAAGACGTCATTTCCGCCCACCATGACATTTCGCGCTGAACGCTGAAAGCAAAGTTCTTCTTATGCCATCATTCTCTTTCATATTAGCCACACGCTGTATTGAAGGATTTCACTTGTTATATATATATATATATAGAAGTGGATTGTGAAAGACCTTTACCTCATATATTTTATGAAGTGGAATGTGATTGCATTCTGCAAGCAGATTAATAAATCAAGTAAATCACGAATGAGTGATCATAATGAGCTCTTCATTTAACAGTTTACAACCGTCGTAATTTTAAATGAGAATGATCAAAAGGTATAAAAACTATTGTTTACACTCAAATGAGTTTTGGTTGCTCGGCAATGCTTTGGCGAAAAGTTTGATTCGAAGACAAACATGAAGGGGTGGAACCGAAACTTGTCAACGGAAGTTAAAAACAAACGATGATTTTCATTTTCTTTCAGCTATTCGCACATTGCACGTTGCAAACAACAAAGCCAATTCGAGTTAACATCCTGTTGAGTGAGCATCTTTCCTTTTTAATACGTCGATTGAACTTTGGTGAATAATCATTGTGTAATATACTGTGAGAGAGGGATTCTATGTCTGATCTGGGTTCAATACCTGACATGACAACAAATACAGTACGGTACAGCATAAGTCATTTTGCGCATTTTAATTATCATCATTAGCTGTCCGTTGAGATCGACGAGGACTGAATGCTTTTTATGCTCCTGGGTAGACGAAACACTGCTGTGAAGCATAAATTCCATTCCCAAAAATCCTAAATTCCATATCTCCGAGTCTCTTCAACTGACTAAATAGCGACTCCTGGGTCCTGGGTCCAAGCAATCCGAGCTGAGCTGAGTGTCTCTGTCCCTTTTACTTAGCAGTGTCCCTGGGTGGTGTATTTCCCCACCAAGAAGAAGCAAAAATGCAGGGAATAAATATCATGATTATTTATTTTGATGTTTTGGGATAATTTATTTTGACACCCTCACGTGTATCTGGACTATTTTACAACTTATGGCCTTGTGTGTGCATTCAACTTGCCGGGACAAAGCGCTCTTTCATCGTGTTCAGGTTTTCCAGTAATGTGGATCCTGAATACAGTGAAAATATTCATTTATTGAAACATGTTCTAAATGTTTGTTATAACTAGGGTGCCTGTAACAGAGGCCCAGCTGGACGTGTCAACGTGCAATACTTAAAATATGCATTTTACACAAAATGATAAACGTTTACGACTTCCTATCACTGTATATAGTCTGTAAATGCCAAAAACCCAAAGACACTTCTTTAATCATACCACCATAAAACTATGAAACACCCACAAGCAACTGTGCCCATGTAAGATGAAGTAATGTGCTATTGTCTTTGGTCACATGATCCTCTGTGAGCAGGAGCGAAGCTACACTGGCAGACTTTTGTTTGCAGATATTTTAATTAACAGACAGTACAAAGTATTACATAGAAAGTACTAAATGTGTATATGAGTGTGTCGGTTGTTAGAAAGAGCTTAAAATATATTAGGTATATATATATATATATATATATATATATATATATATATATATATATATATATATATATATATATATATATATATATATATATATGTATATGCTTTTGGTTCAATATAGCATGATTTTCCTTGTTTGGACCGTAGTGCAAAATGATCACCATCGAATCAGGATGTGTTCCTTGCTGTGGGTCTGGCTGATCAGTGTGCACTTCAAGGGTCTGTGGATCACTCTGGATTGCATCAGACGAAGGTATTTACCCATTTTGCACCATCAGTGGAAATCGTGCTTCCATTTTAATCCTGATACAAATGGAGTAAGCCTCCTCTAAAGTTGTACATGATGGAAAATTGCAATTCATCCACTCGCATGATTGCCTCAAAATCTGGTTGGTATTTTGATCCCAAGTCGAGAATATTAGGTGCTGAAAAAGGTTGTGTGTGTGTGTGTGTGTGTGTGTGTGTGTGTGTGTGTGTGTGTGTGTGTGTGTGTGTGTGTGTGTGTGTGTGTGTGTGAACATGCACAAACGCAAAATCAACATCACTTTTGCTGTGTGGACACTGTCCTCGGACCCTGAGGGATAGACAAGATAATAAAAATAATTATATATATATATATATATATATATATATATATTGTTATGGAAATGGCCCTGAGTAGGCTACTAAATATAGGATGAGCCCATATCCCCCATTAAATGCATGTTTCGCCAGGTTGTTCGGTAATTTGACGTTACATGTGTGTCGGGAGGTGTAAGAGGCTGTTTATTGTCCGTGCGGTGGTGGTGTACCGAGAGCTTCTGCTTCCTTCCCCTCTCTGGACAAGGCCCCGCCCAGTCGGCTGAGAGGGAGTGGCTGAGAGAAGGAAGTGAAACTAAGGGGAGGAGTATGTCGGTTTCGTGGAGGGGCGCGCCCGAAAAGAAAAGGTGGTAAGAAACTGAGAGGACGGAGTTGAGCAGTCGGTTTTGAGGCATGCTGGGGCTTCAAGGCGAGCAGAAAAAGGAAAGCGAGTGGTGATTCTGAAGGGAGAGAAAACTGAACCTGAGGGTTAGGTGGCAATCTGCTTCGAGAGGACTCGGCTGCTGTGTGAGTCTGGAGTCGGCTTCGAGAGGAGGTGATCTACAGGTTCAACTTGCGTCTAACGACAGAGCCTCTGACTGTCCCTACTCACCTCACGGCTCGACGACGTCTTGGAATCCCATGGACCCAGCCTGCCGGATTCCGGCACCTCGATTTGGCCTTGTCTGGTGAACAGGCCAGGCCTGGACTTGTATGCTGGACGTTGTGAGAAACCAGCTGAAACCCATCATCGACCTGACGGTCTGGTGCAGTCGACCTCACGGGGTCTGAACGTGCGGAAGCCGCGTGCGTGGGCGGTGCGACAAAGGAGCGCGAGCGCCATTTTGCCACGTGGCGTGCTCGAGCTTGGGGCTCGAATCCGTGGACATCGGCTTGTTACGAGCGACATTCGTGCTTTTGACACTTTCCTATCGTCCATGAAACATCACCAAGTACTCTGTCTTGTCTGCATGCTGTCTATGTCTTGTCTGCATGTCGTTTGAGGTTTATCTTGGTAAGGACCCCTTCAAGACCCGTAATCCGTATCTCCCTAGTTAAGAACGGGTTATAGATTAATTAAAACATTGTCGTGAATATTTTGCTTGTGTTGTGTTCCCCGATGTTCCCCAATAAATCTGGCACGGAGGCCTTTTCGTATAAAGTTGCTGCTTTGAATGAATTCGTGTCACGTCGAGGAATGATCCGCTTGATTGGTATATACAACCAAAATGGTTACAGACTGGCAGAAAACGCTCGGCATCTGACAAAACCAGTCTGTAACTGGGGTCTATTTCCCCAACTGGTAAGGTCCAGGGGTACGTTGGTATCACGATTGAAGATGCGTGACCCGAGGCCTGTGCCGAGCCGGCCGGCGTTATAAACCCCGGAGACGGCGGTGGTGAGGGTGGCGCTGAATCTGTAACATTTGGCCCCAAGAGTTGGGTGCGAACCCCCCACCCCCTGATCCGCAACAACATATCTATCTATATATATATATATATATATATATATATATATATATATATATATATATATATATATATATATATATATATATATATATATATATATATATATATATATATATATATATAGTCATGGTGTCCACAAAGTCTTGTTCCGGTTTTAATTTCTGATTACAATCAAACAAAGGAAGACTTTGTGGACATAATATTTGTGAAGTATAGCGCTGTATCCTCTTTGAATGGAGGAATAGGATAATTGATGAACATTTTGTATCAGTATGAGTATACTCTATTAACCCTTTCGATCCAAGGAATAGCCACAGGACAGGATGAATGCTGCACAGGCCACTGACGGTCATCAGCGGTTATTGCACTCATTCAGATGTTGCTTACAAAACCTCGGAGGATCAAGGAGCAACAACAGAGGTGTGTGGGAGAAAAAACAATTGTTACTGTACTCTGTGTGTCTCTTTGTGTCTTTTTCTCTCTTGCTCTCCCTCTCTCCCTCTCTCCCTCTCTCCCTCTCTCCCTCTCTCCACTATAAGTTTTTTTTTGCCCTTTAATTTTGTCACTCATCCCTCACAAAAGGATTAATCACAATGTATCTTGCAAAGACTACATTAATCCTCGTGAGCGATTAATAGTGACCCTTCAAACGCCACCTTTTAAAAGTGTCCCTTCTTTTCCAGATCGATATTGCTCAGCCAAATTAAAAATTGCTCAAGTAGACTCATGTCCATTTCAAAACTCTGCACAGGGTTTATGCTAAATCCTTGAAATAAACTGTCACTAATAGAGGATATGCACATGAGTGACAGTACCTTCCCCAAAATAGATGGCATTGGTAGTTCTCTCAATCTTGCTTTCAAAATGGCTTCAAAGGAGATGGAGAATTTGAAGTCACAATTATAATTGCAAATTATTACCAGAAGACCTGCCGGGTGCAATTTTATGTTGCCTTGGCATGTGACCGAACAGCCACAGTGGTGATTGAGAAACCAACAAAAACCCATGATGCAACATTCAAAATGGCATTTGCACAATCCCCTATTCTTCCTCTTGTTTTTTTTTATTTTAAATTTACATACATAGTCAAGGTTCATGGAAGAGATAGTACAGTGAATGGATCAGGACGTAACATACCAAAACAGGATGCAAAACATGCATGCATGCGGGGGGGGGGGTGGGGGGGGACAAGATGGATACTGAGGGAAACTCCAATGAGAGAAAACTGGAAAATTGGGAAGAGGGATTGGGGTGGATTAACGAGGGTAGAAAAGATCATGGTTTTAGAGTGAGGACGGTCTGAGATGGTGGTGAACATCTATCTTGAAGACCTGGAGGGAAGAATGAGATTGAAGAGGATGTGGAAGCTGATTCCAGAGGTGGAAAAAAGAAGAGAAACAAGTGAGTGGAGGTGAGTTGTGATCCTGGATTTCGGCAGTTTCACCAGAAGAGGGTTGATGGTGGATCGTGTGAGTCCTGCACAAACCTGGTGTGGGGGACAAAACATGGAAAGAGCAGAAGGTGCAAGACCAGAAATGAGGCAGTAGAAGACAGAGAGACCACCAACCTATCTACAATGACGAAGTGATAATCCCATAGGCTCAGCTTCATCATGGGAGATTCCAATAATGTTAAAGACCTTGGTTTCCACAGCGTCAAGCTGAGCAAGATGTGAGTCAGGGGAGCCAGCCCAGAGGGGAGAGCAGTTCTCAATCAAGATGAGGATGAAGGCCTTGTAGGTGGATAGGAGTTCAGGTGTGCCAAGGAAGGACTTTGTACAACTCAGTCAGCTGACTTTGGAGACCAATTTTGAAATGTGGTTCCCAAAAAAAGATCATGGCTGATCATTAGACCCAGGACATTGAATGAATGGAACTTTCTCAAGAGGATTGTTAAGAAAGAAGATGGGAGGGTTTTCCAGACAGTCATTTCAGAGAGAAATAATGAGAGTGTGAGAGTTATCAGGATTGAAAGACATATTCAAAGTGTTTGACAAGCTTGTGATTTTTTTTTCAAGGTCTGAAGAGAGGGAAGTGGTTGCAGCATTTCTGTGCGAAGGAGCTTAGACTGCGTATGCAAGTTTGGCCAGAAGATGATATAAGGTCGCTGAAGGCACTGTTTGGGGACAATTCACAAATTATGTAACGCAATTTCTGCGTTACGTAACGTAACGTAACACAATTACGTAAAATTTGACACCCCCCCCCCATAACACTACATAACGCTTCAACAGGAATCCCCAAAAATATTACGTAATGCTCAATGAAGACACCTTCCCCCTGCTCCCCCTATTTCATACCTTAATCCCAGGATGCTATTTATCCCGTTGTTTTTTTATTTACTGAGAACTCTATTTGAAAAGTAAAGGCAGCACAGTGTACCGTCACCATAAGACCAGGTAGCAGTTGGAATCCTTTTAATGACATCGGACTAATCGCTCAGAGTGATGCAATAGTTTCCAAATGTGTTCAATTGCTTTCATTTGCAAATGAGATTAAGTGTCTGTGGTAAAAGCAATGATGGAATTTAAATAAAGCGATTTGCTTTTATCATGAATGTATTGAATAGTTACAGGATTGATTGAATTGAATCCATCATTACATACTTGTATCCTTAAATAAACGGTGCCTGGAACAAAGTTGTCATTGATTAATATAGCGTTACATAATGGCACTGGAAACAGCCCCCTCCCTCCTGTAACACTCCATGACGCTTTAGTTGGACATACACCCTCCAGCGTTACGTAATTATTGAATGACCCCTTGCGCAATCCCCTATTTTTATAAATTCAATTTGATTAAGAATTGGAAGTTTTTATTGCGACATTGACCTTCTACGTTTGAAAATGATGTTTTACAGCAAATTTCAGGGATATTGGCCCAGGGCCTTTGAAACATATGAAGAACAAACAGACAAAGACTCACTCTTGTATATGTAGATATTAGTGTTGATGACACGTTTTTTGGATAAATTATATATATTTCTTCCTCTAATTATTATTACTAGTGACAAACCCATCCTTACCAATGGGTGAATTCCAACAAAATTGAAGCCGAGTTAAATCCCCGAGAATTTTTGATGGATTAAACCTCCAAGAATTATGGATGGGTTAATTCCCCCAGAAATATGGACTGGTTAAATCTCCAAGAATTATGTATGGGTTGAACCCCCCAGAATTATGGATGGGTTAATCCCCCCCAGAAATATGGACTGGTTAAATCCCCAATAATTATGGATGGGTTAAATCCCCAAGAATTATGGATGGGTTAATTCCCCCAGAAATTACAAGTGACAAACCCATCCTTACCAATGGGTGAATTCCAACAGAATTGAAGCCGAGTTAAATCCCCGAGAATTTTGGATGGATTAAACCTCCAAGAATTATGGATGGGTTAATTCCCCCAGAAATATGGATGGGTTAATTCCCCCAGAATTATGGATGGGTTAATTCCCCCAGAAATATGCATGGGTTAATTCCCCCAGAAATATGCATGGGTTAAATCCCCAAGAATTATGAATGGGTTAATTCCCCCAGAAATATGCATGGGTTAAATCCCCAAGAATTATGAATGGGTTAATTCCCCCAGAAATATGGACAGGTTAAATCCCCAAGAATTATGGATGGGTTAATTCCCCCAGAAATATGGATGGGTTAAATCCCCAAGAATTATGGATGGGTTGATTCCCTCAGAATTATTGATGGGTTAAATACACAAAAATTACGGACGGCTAAAATCCCCCAGAATTACAGATGAGTTAAATCCCTCTAGAATTGCATATTTTTGTGACATTTTTGTGTGCATTCAAAGCTCTTGAAAGAACTAGTACTAGTACACTGAACGGATCAGGAAGCAACAAGACAAAAGGAACAGCAGAGAGAGTGAGAGGGAAACACCAACAGCAGAGTTGAAGGCCAAGACAGGGGCAGGTGGACAAACAATGGGTATTGGGGGGGGTGGTGGGGGAGGGCAGAAGAGGGTGCATGGGGTGGACAAGATGGATACAGACGGAAACTTTCAGGAGGGAAAACAAATGGGTTACCCCCTTCCATCCCTTGTAAAATCCCCTTCCACTGCATAGACAAGCCCTCTCCCCTCCCCCCACCCCAAAAGTGCAACTACCAGTTTTCAACTCATTCAGTGCAGTGGTTAAGAGTGCATAGAAGGAAAACAGACACTTCTGAAATTATAGTATTTTTTTTCTCAAAATAGGATTATTTAATTTTGGTTTTGTTCACTGATGGAAAGAATGACACATTGAAACGTCATTATATGCTATTTTAAAAAGAAAACTCATTTAACAACATCGACCTTAAGTTTGCATCTGTGGGAAAAGGGCAAAGCAAAGTAAACTCGAGAAAGTAGGACAAGTGCACAGACAAACACCCTGCACATCCTGTTCTTGTCTGCCAGTTGCTTTTGGTACAAGTCGCTACTGTCTGGAGGAGTTGGTCAGGAGAAATGCTGCCTTCCCATTATCGCTTATAAAGCACATCCTGGAGAGGTTCGAACAAGTATGTCAATCATCTCACTACACATCTACTTTGGCACATCATGGGTACTTTAGCATTGAGCAAGCATGATGGCACAAATGGGATCAGATAGTTCTTAAAATACAAAGGTTGTGACTGTTTATACGTTCCTATAGAAACAACCGCAATGCCTTGCATCAATGTTGAGGTTTTCTTTTCAATCTGGAAGGCATTCCACAATTATAGACATTTGGAGCAAAAACGAATATATTTAGCTCCGCCACCGAAGGTGGATGGTGATTATGTTTGTCTGTCTGTCTGTCTGTCTGTTTGTGAGCAGGATATCTCCAATAGTTATGGACGGATACGAACGAAACTTGGCGGACAGGTTGGTTATGTGACAAGGACAAATTGATTCGATTTTTGTGAAGAACCCTATCCTCGAAGCTTTTAATATTCATAAGTGATTCTTCACCATTGTGAAATTGAGTAAAAATGATGTATAGCATGATATTTCAAAATGTCATTTACGGATTCGGATGAAACTTCATGGATGAGTTGGTTAGGTGACAAGAACAAGCTGATTTGATTTTGGTTCATGTCCAAATCCAGATCGAGCCTCTCAGTGGGATACAAAATGTAAACTGTTCAGCTTGGCAGAAGTATGTGCGCTCCCGAGTGCCGTTCTAGTTTCACTCGTTTATCTGTTTGTCTGTTTCTGAATAGGGTATCTCAAAAAGTGGTGGATGGATTGAGACAAAACTTGGTGGGCAGGTTGTGTGGGTGGCAAGGACCAATTGATTCGATTTCGATGAAGATTTGGATTCTCGAAGTAATTTTAATTAAGAAGTGATTTTTCACCATTGAGAGATGGGGCCAAAAAACGATATGTTGCATGATATTTCAAAAGGTTGTGGACAGATTTGAATGAAACTTGGTGGATGACTTGGTTAGGTGACAAGAACAAGCTGATTTGATTTTGGTTCAGGTCCAGATCAAGATTTGGCCTATCAGTGGGATACAAAACGTGAACTGTTCAGCCTGGCGGAGTGAGGTATGCGCTCTACCGAGTGCCGCTCTCGTGAATTGTTGTGTTATATCAAATTGTACAATCACGAGGGTTGACTGTTTACACTATTGCCTTGAATCCTGATGTGTTGTTGTTTCCCGGTATCATAACCTCACCGAGTTGACAGAAATTGAACAGGACCTACGAATGGCAATTTATAGTACATACTGTACGCAACATCCTGCGGTTCCTCATTCTGACCGCATTCTGACAGTCACTTGACTACCGGCATGTTTACTTGGTTAAGTACCCAACTGCTCCAATACATGATGAAAGAACTTCCAAAGTTCTGATCTTTTGCTGAAAACCCTTGACAGCTCCACCAATGCTAAGTTCTACAAATAACCTGGGTTGGGGTGGGGGGCTTCCTCTTGGTCATGAAGCGAACCTTCCTGCGTCTGAGTGTTGCAATTGATGGGTCACAGACGCAGCTGTGGTTATTTGCTCCAACGGTCCGGATGAGCAGTCATTGTGCTGTAATCGAAGATTTTACTTGTTTTCGTCAAACTCTGAATGACACTATTTTTGATATTTTATCATTATTATTTCCTGCTCCGCCCCACCCCCCTTCCCCCCTTTTTTAGTTTCTGTTATCCTCAGCCCTTCTTTGGGCTAATTCACAAACTACAACTTGGTAAAAACGTAGTCAGTTTCATCTATAATCTATATTCGAGCACGACCTATTGTCCTTCTTCAAATAATCTGACACCATATTGCAAAACATTGTCCCTTGAGAAGTAGGTCACGCAGAGATAGAAGGTCATGTCCAATGTTTTTTGACCTTTTATAACCAAACACAAGAATCCACGAGTCAAATCCATATTGTATCTGGATCCAGACTATTGCATGAACTGCCACATCAACGTCCTCCACTAATCTGGATATATTTATATTTTCTCTATCCCCCTCTCTCTCCTTCTCCCTCCAAATACACCGGTTGTGGTTGCAGGTTCAGGAGAGCTGTGCTTACGAACAACTCATTCCTTTGATCGTATTGCTCCGATCGGCAGTCATACAGGCAAGTTGTCACACTTGGCACCATGTCGCTGTATGGTCAGTATAAATGTTATCATGAATAAATATGCAGCTAAATAATCTTGGAAAGGGATCTGGATGTTACAGCAAAGATAGTTTGTTCATAAATGAGTAACTTCTGATAATGAAAAAGGTTTTGGATTACAGGTTGCCAGGCACTGCTTGGGATGGCACACCCGAAACATTTGGTGTTTATTACTTGGCAAAAAGAAACAAAAAACATTTGACAAGTGTGTTGATCACCTCCGTTTGTTTGTGTGTTTGTCTGTCCGCTCGCCTCCAGCCCAAACCGCTCAAGCGATCGTCCTGAAATTTTCAGAGATTAATGGCACCGACCCTGCGATGGTCCAACATTGCAATTTCGTAAAAATCATTCGACCCAAAAGGTCGATAGGCCAAAAAGCCAATTTGAGCCAAATTTTCTAAAACCTTCCAATTTCATCCAATTGATTTGAAATTTGAACATGATTTGTATATCAGGTTGATGAACTCAACCACCTATTATTTTTAAGGTCAACATAGACCAAAAGGTCACTGGGCCAATTTCCTAAAATCCTCAATTTTCATCTGATTGACTTGAAATCTGAAGACCATTTGCATATGATGTCACTCAACTCAACCACATTAATTTTTCAGGTAAACATAGAACAAAAGGTCAATATAGGCCAAATTTTTTAAATCCTCAATTTTCTTCCAATTGACTTGAAATTTGAAGAGTATTTGCATTTCAGGTCACCAAATTCAACCACCTATTCATTTTGAGGTAAACATAGGCCAAAAGGCCAACATAGGCCAAATTTCTAAAATCCTCAATATTAATACAATTAACTTGAAATTTGAAGAGCATTTGCATATCAGGTCAATGAATTCAACCACCCACTAATTTTGAGGTAAACATAGGCCAATAGGCCAACTTAGGCCAAATGCTCTCAATCCTTTGAACAAGTTTCTTTGTTCAAAGAGCAAGAGAGCAAGTTTCTTTGAAAGAATTCCCAGGATGAGTTGATGTTGGAGAAAGTAGCGATAGGAGACCAGTCTATAAGTTTGATGGCTGCTTGGAGACCCTGCCAGTCGGCTTGAGTGAAATGCCAGACCCGATGGCGGTGAGGTGGTTCTCTGATAATAGCCAGAGAGATGTCCTGAAAGTCCCTGTAATGTCCATCTTGTATTCCCCATGTTCCCCGCCCCATCCCTCTCCCTTCCACAGATCTCCTAATGTCTCTGTTCCCCACTGTTTTGTCCTTCCCACTCCCTCCCCTCCTGTCTCATGCCCCCCTTGCTGTGCGTTGTGTGTTAGCTCTTACACGAGCCTCAACAAGGTATACAAAAAAAAAAACCCCTCTATTTTCATCCGATTGAGTTGAAATTTGAAAAGGATTTACATCAATGGTCACTGAATTCAACCACTTATTATTTTGTGGTTACCATAGGTGAAAAGGTCAACATAGACCAAAAGGTAAACAAAGGCCAAATTTTTTAAATCCTCAATTTTCATCCGATTGACTTGAAATTTGAAGGGAATTTTCATGTCAGGTCACTGAATTCAACTGCCAATTCATTTTAAGATCAAAATGTCAACACAGGCCTAATTTCTGAAATTGATAGATAGGGCCAAAAACTAAATGTATCACTGTATCAAAAAGTTGTGGACGAGATATGACAAAACAAGGTGGATGAGTTGAATAGGTCACAAGAACAAGCGGATTGAATTTTGCTTCAGATCCAGCCTATCAGTGGGATACAAAACGTGAACTGTTCCACCTGGCAGAGGTATGCGCTCTACCGAGTGCCATTCTACTTTGTGCTGTTTTGCCAAGTCTCTATGAGTGTTTTTTAATTTTTTTTCGAAACACAAACAACTAGAATGTGCTGCATACTAGTTTGTGAATGATAAAGGTGCTGATCTATCTCTCTCTCTCTCTCTCTCTCTCTCTCTCTCTCTCTCTCTCTCTCTCTCTCTCTCTCTCTCTCTCTCTCTCTCTCTGTCTCTCTGTCTCTCTGTCTCTCTGTCTCTCTGTCTCTCTGTCTCTCTGTCTCTCTGTCTCTCTGTCTCTCTGTCTCTCTGTCTCTCTGTCTCTCTGTCTCTCTGTCTCTCTGTCTCTCTCTCTCTGCCTCTCTCTCTCTCTCTGCCTCTCTCTCTCTCTGCCTCTCTCTCTCTGCCTCTCTCTTTCTCTCTCTGCCTCTCTCTCTCTCTCTCTGCCTCTCTCTCTCTCTGCCTCTCTCTCTCTCTGCCTCTCTCTCTCTCTGCCTCTCTCTCTCTCTCTGCCTCTCTCTCTCTCTCTCTGCCTCTCTCTCTCTCTCTCTGCCTCTCTCTCTCTCTGCCTCTCTCTCTCTCTGCCTCTCTCTCTCTCTGCCTCTCTCTCTCTGCCTCTCTCTCACTCTGCCTCTCTCTCTCTGCCTCTCTCTCTCTGCCTCTTTTTCTCTCTGCCTCTCTTTCTCTCTGCCTCTCTCTTTCTGCCTCTCTCTCTGCCTCTCTCTCTCTATCTCTCTCTCTGCCTCTCTCTCTATCTCTCTCTCTCTGCCTCTGTCTGCCTCTCTCTCTCTCTGCCTCTGCCTCTCTCTCTCTCTCTCTCTCTCTCTCTGCCTCTCTCTCTCTCTCTCTCTCTCTCTGCCTCTCTCTCTCTCTCTCTCTCTCTCTCTCTCTCTCTCTCTCTCTCTCTCTCTCTCTCTCTCTCTCTCTCTCTCTCTCTCTTGTACCATATGCTCTTTCCATTGCATCAGGGTGTTGCAAAAGCATCATCCTGAGCAAGGGTTGCAATGGGTGGTTTACCATTTTCAGTAACACTGCAGTTAAGGCAGGAATTTGTAATTTGTTGAGGGTGCCAGTGATAGCTCGCCTACTCGTTGCAAAGGATGCTGTGGTTTCTTTAACGTCCACCAACTAATGCTAGCACCCAGGACATCCAGTTTAACGTCCACCCGAGAGATGGCACACACACATTGATGAATCACCCTGCCTATGACACACTAGCATGACAGTTGATTGCTGGGTCAGGATTCGAATCCAGGGTAGACAGCTTAGAGGCGAGTATGCGTACCTCCAGGCCATCTTGTCAGCTCAAAGGTGCTGAACTACATACCCATTTATTTTCTCCTCTCTCCCACCCACTTCTCTTTGCACTCACGTGTGACAAAATGCCCTTAGTGGTAACATGTTGAAAGCGTTAAAATCGGTGATGGTTATTAACTGCTTCTTCTTGTTTAAAGCACTAAGTGCTGCCTCTGCAGCCAATGGAAGCCAGATGTAAATTACCCATAGCATGCATAGAGAAAACGTTTATGAAGCTGAGTTTGTCTCCAGTATCACTGAAGGTATATGGGAGGAGGGGTGCACATGACAGGTGTCACACAAATCTCTGACAAGTCCGAAAGAAGGCTCTTTACAAGCACTACTGACACGTGAAGTCACCTGGAGATTAAAAGCATCGTCTGATAAACATAATGTTGTTGAGAAGGGCAAACTGCCCTTTAGTAATTTAACACATCCTGACATTGATTGTGAGCAAACGACAAAGGAGGCACATCGGTTATTCTGAACGTTTACTGTCAAATGCTTCAAAGTCCCTAATGTTGCTTGTTAACATTTAAATCTTATTAAAAGGATGTCCGAATTTATTTATCTGTTGGAATATTTATTTATTACTTGCAAAATCGAAGATTCTCAACTATGTTGGTTGTTCTGGTCTGTTATGTTAGAAGCCTGTTGTTTTTGAGGTCAAAAGGTCAAGGTCACATGCAATAATCAATTTCCATCCGATTGACTTGAAATTTCAAATTTACACATCCAATCCCAGTGCATATGTGCCCCATTTGCAGGAAAAC
This sequence comes from Eptatretus burgeri, assembly GCF_056783735.1. Taxonomy (NCBI): domain Eukaryota; kingdom Metazoa; phylum Chordata; class Myxini; order Myxiniformes; family Myxinidae; genus Eptatretus; species Eptatretus burgeri. The sequence goes on from NC_140975.1 coordinate 41,713,098, forward strand.
ATATGGTGATTAAGTATGTATCTTCCATATTCTAATTATTTTCTAAATGTAAGTAGGTGTCATGCCATTCCTTCAAGGGAGTGTTATGACGACTTTGCCATTTACAACTTGAATATCAAGGATCCCAGAATGTCTTTGTCAGGAGTCGAGGATTGGGCTGTTACCTTCTACAAATTTTAAATTCACAGGTATGGGGTCAAATATGGGGTTAGCTATCCTTGCATTTTGTTCTTTACCGGTGAATAATTGCCACACTGGCCTTATGAGGCTCCAAGGAAGCTTAGCTTCCAAATGGAGATCAGACATTCAGGTGAAAATAGTTGTGACAATCGGACATGTCGTCGGTCTTGCCCAAACCAATGTATGCAGGTGGTACAATGGCTTCATCCAATTTTTTTTTTTTTTTACAATCTGGATACAGTCCTACGATTTGGAATTTGAGTTTGGTTCATCTCGTTCGCCACAATAGTGTTCACCATATTGCGGTGATTGAAAGATGGTGGCTTTCTTGATGATGCCTCCGTGCCATGAAAATAGAAAGACTTGTGCACTGTCAAAAAACTTGTACACAGTCACACTGTTTTGAATTTCAGAATGAATCCTTGCATCATTATCCGTTTACAACACAATAAGCAGACACCCTGACCATCGTGATCATAATGAGTGCACTTGAAATTGCTCTGCCAGAATCACTTCACACACATTCTCTAAAAAAGAGAGAACAAGTCCTTCTCGAGGAATTGTTTTGTATCCAAGCTGAGTAGTTTCACCATGCTAATAATGAACAGCCATATCACATTAGCTCCTCCATGATTGTGTTGTTCCAAAACGTCAATTCCTTGAGTTTTATCATACCATGCATTTGGTTATTCTTTTCAACACAATATGCCGAGGGTTACACTTTTGGAAATGAGCCGAAGGCACAAATGCCAACGATATTACATTTGATCATTTGTATCTTATCGACATGGCTTCTGGCAAGACGGTATGAACGCAGCTTTAATTTGATAAGCTTCTTGATTTGCTATTGGGATATGAGATGCAGGCTGGAGTCAATTGCTGCCTCGGTAACGTTCGTCGAACCACAGTAACCTGCTGCTTTGCCCTTTAATTCCTTCCAGACCCCATGGTTTCCTGAAGAAGGGCGACTACTGGATCGAGCTGTGGCTTGTGTGCGGCCATTTTTAGCTTGGCCCGTGCCTTACTGTAACCAGGCTGTAAGCCTGCTCGCCTTTCTGCGTGCTGAGTTGCGTGCGCCAGGTGAGTCACAAGATCATTTGTTTTATTTTTTTATTTTGGGGAATGATGCGTGAATGATATGCTTCTAAAATGTTTTGCAACACCTTATTAAAGTCATTTTATCAGAAAATTCCTATTAAACAGCAGCAATGTAAACAAGTCTGACTTTAAAAATGAAGGCACCACCAAGTCGTATAATTGCTCAGCAGACAAGGCTCAGGTCCGATATATCGTTTGCCGAGCAGTCGTCGTCTGGGACTGCAAGCGTAATGTACCCGGTGTTCAGTACCCTCCCTTGTTTTATCGAACCTCCACTGTATTTTGTGACTTTTGTGATAATAAAGAAGATATTAAAATGTAAAAAATTAATAGTCATGTAAAAATCTCACAAAGTACAAAACCGTTTAGGTGAGAAGTCCACATCCACACCATTAGATAAGTCCAAACCCTATTTCTCACACAAGGTGATTATGAAAAGGATGTTTGGTCTCACCATCTCCATTTTGCAGTCAGTTGATGTCTCCTCCACCTTTGAGTGAGCTTAACACTTGTCACAGGATACCTGCACAGTCCTGGATGGAGTCCACTTGGTGCTCTGAGTCTTGCATACTAAGAAGCCAAACCAGTTTCCAAAATTATCTTCCCAACTGCAAAGTGTTTTTTGTGAACTTATCCGACTTGTTCAAGCAAATGGGATCTCATGGAACGTACTTCTCCATGTGTACGAGTGCACCGCACTCTGCCGTCGGTTGCATCATTTCTGGGGTCATGGCCATGCTGTTTATGTGGTACTCATGGGCCACCAAATCGTTATGAGGTTATTAAAGTGCAAGAGGAGTATTACTTACAATGCCCAGTGGCCAATGCCATATTCAGCCTGGTGTTGGCTTAGTGTTTAGGGTGGCGGCTTGGGATCCTATGGTCCTGAGTTCAAGCCCCGTTGGCCGCTGAATTAATACACCAGGGTGTTGACTCAGCCTGTCAACCTTCTGAGGTTGGCGAAATGAGTATCAGTGTGTACTGGTAGAAGGGCACTGCATCAGTGACACAGTCGTGCTTCCAAGAAATGATAGCTACCTCGGCAGCTAAGCTGCTATACGCAAGAAGAAGAATGCCATATTCTACTAAAACTCGGTTCAGGCACCAACTCACATTGGCCTGCAAACAACACCATGGTACAAGCACTTGCAGCGTAAGAAATGGTGTTCAGGAATCAACACAGATCACACTTGTTGCATTTGTCATTTTCTGGCATTCCTCAAACCACCTTTTCCATTCCAAAACGGCACAGCTTTTCCACTCTCATCACAGTTTTGTGGGAATGTTTCAACAGTGCACTGTTTTGCTCGGCTTTTCTGCTCAACAGAATGCTCGCAAAATGCAGCCTCCGTGCTCAAATCGGCCATGGAGTAAAATTGTAAATGAATGTTGGGAAACACAGCATAATTTTATGTGAACCCAATACAAGGTACTCATAGGGGGCTTGAGATTTGACTTGGACTTTTGTGGTTGCTAATTGTGGGCTGAGGCCTATAGGGCTGTGATAAATTTTTTTTAATATTTAAAGGATCCTCCTTGTATTTGACACAAAGAAATTGCTTTTGTTTGATTTTATGAGCAGTAAATTTTGACAGTCGAAAGCGCTTTTTTTTTTTAAACATCGATTCAATGTCTCCGAAGGTGTGTTTATATAGTGCTCGAGTGGCCAATAAATTATTGCCTGGTGGGACACTCCTGAGCGTTTATTTATGTGTCTTAAATCATCAAAAGAGGCCAATCCAGCAGAAACCGAGTGGCCATTTGCAAGCCCTAGGCCAAAGAGTGGCCATCCAAAACTTGCAATAAATTTCTTCATCACATTTACGTTTGGACGAGGAAGACTGACGATGAGCACTGCTGAAGATAGCATGCCGTGCCATGCAGTCTCGGGATCAGTCTCATGCACAGGCCCTGCTCAAGATGTGCTCTGACAAGTGCGTGCCACATCAAATATGAAGAGACAGACATAATGAAGCTGTGTTTGTCAAGCTGCTTGAATAATTGAAATCGCTAGGGGAATTAATAAATCAGCTGTTCAGTAGAAAAAAACTCAAACAAGGTGTTGTAATGGTTAGAGCGTCTGCTCCGTGTTTGGGAGGTCGGTGGTTCAAACGCTGGCCAAGTTCAGCAAAGACTTTAAAAATCGTACCTGCTGCTTCCTTGCTTGGCATTCAGCATTTAAAAGGATAAGAGCACGCGTCCATGGGGAAGAAGAAATGCCCCGCTGAGTGCAGTCCCCACTGATTGCTGTGACGTTGCTTGCACCCAGAGTACCCCAGGAAGTGAGGGCACTTCCCACATGCTCAGTGGCTGTATTTGTCTCATCTAACAGTTTTACAGTCTTGTGTTGTGTCACATATGTTCCTCTGTATGTCCATGTGCATGTGTGTAGCAGCTCCGCTAGGAGCCTTCGATCATGTTGAATAAAATTACCTCGAAGATAACATTAAACGGAATGGGACCAACTCAAAGGAGAGATTATTTTTGTGCTACCTTCAACTCCATTTTGGGAGATAGGCAAGCAACAACAGGAGTTGGTTGTTTAAACTCTGCTGATTTTGTTGATATTCATAGATATAAAGCAATATAGTTTTGTGCATTTGTTTGCAAATTAAATTCTGGAATCCATAAATGTTAACTCTTCAGTTATTCTCATTGATGACGTCTTGTTGCGGGGCCAGGCGTCGGCCGCGAGCACGACTGCTAGATGGAGCAGCAGAGTCGGCTTGACCGATCACCCGAAATTTAGATCGTACTTTTTCGGAAAAGTCCGAGAAGCACGGGTCCCTTATCGGACCATGAAGGATCAATATTTCTACCACGTGGTACAGGGTTATTCGCCAATTTTCAAAATACCTAGAGACCACGTGGTGATTTACTGAGTCTCCACACCCTCGACGGCACCCATACGGAACGAGCCGCTTCGTGTACTCGAACCGTGTGCGATCCGAGCGGTTTATTGCCAAGGTCCGTTGGTCCCAAATATCCCATTACAATGGCAACAGCCTGGCTAATTTCCCAACATGCAGCACACTAAGCCAATGGAGGAAAGGACACGAATGAGCTGAAACATTTAACAATCGGGGTATTTATTCACAATGGGGGAATGAGGGGAGCACATAAGGGCAGAGATAAACCGATCAAAAGAAATGCACGTATGTACAGCACGGCACTTATACAATTCACGACTTATCGGACTGGCGCCACAAATACACATACGCACACACTCAAAGAATCGGACCAAAATGGTCTTTATTGAGGCCTGTCTCGGACATGTCTGCCTCGTGCGGTCTTCAAGGACCAGGTCCTCGGGGCAGAACTGGACCCCCAGACGATCCAGATGCCCTCACGACCAGGCTCCAGACGAACGAAATCGGCAGGGCGAAAGCTGGCAGGAGAAGACCCTTCGTGGCACCGACCACTCCGTGCGCAGACGCTTTTTCACTCCACCACCTTGCGCGCAGATGTTCACTTCTTGCCAGAACTCTCAGAATCCCCGAATGCGCAGACCGCGCCTATAATTATACCCCCATCTTCAGAGGGGGGGGGGACCTCCTCACGATCCTCCTTCTCTCCCTGGCTGGTTTTGGCACACAAATAGCTCTTCGTCTCTCTCACTGGCCAGTTTTGGCGCGCAAATCGCTCTTCGTCTCTCCCACTGGCCGAAACGGGCGGCAAGCTCCATGATTGGCCCAGGGGCGTGGTGACATCACGCGAGCCCTTTCCTCCTGTCGCGGGATCTGATTGGCCGGGCGACGGTCACCTCACTCATTGCACGCTGATTGGTCGAGGGCCGCCGCGTGGCTCCTCCTTGAACTCCGCCCACCATGACGTCGGCCAGAGTGAGGTGAAGGAAGCGAAGTGAAGGTGAGGGTGAGGGTGATGCGGTGTTATCGGCATTGATGTTGGTGGTGTAAAAGTACACAAAAAAAACCTAACTATTAAAATAACTCCACAGCGCAGGAACATTTAATTACCCATTAGACTAGGGTCGGGACCCTAACTGGCAACATGTACTTACCGATATAACTGATCTATATGACCTGTATATTGTGTGCTCATGGCTTCCAGATTCGCAACAGTATCATCATTGCAAGCATGGTTTCGGCCGTCAGACCGAGCGAGTGTGTTTAGCCCCTCACGACAATAAACGCTAACCTGGCCGACCTCGTCATCTCGCTTGACCCTGGTTTCCTTTGGCCAGTCGGAGCATTTAAAACACCACAAATGGCTTATGATCTTTCTCTACCAATCAAAAATAAGTCTGAGGTTTATCTTCAACAATGTGACCATATTTTCTCCCAAACCCCTGTTGCCCCCAAGGTATTGCTTACCAGCGTCTAGTCCGTCAGGAACATGGCCTCGAAACTGGGACCTGTGCTAATGTCATCAAGTAAGTACTGTACTTAATTCGTTCTTTTTTTCTTTTTGCAACTTTCTATTGGTGCTATTTGCAGAGTTTTTGGAGTTTGTGAGCAGATCAGATTTAGCTGACTTGCCAAGGAACTAGCAAAGAGAACAGGCCTCATTGTTATCAAAAGGTCTTTATGCTTTTATTTGAATAATTTTCTCGGGGGGGGCGGTATGGGGGAGGGTTGGGTGGCATTGCCTTGCAAGTAGCATTTTGGTGTGCGTCTCATGTTGCCTTGAAAAGTCCAACATAATGTCTGGACCGCAGTCATAAGTAGACCACCCCCCCCCCCAATGAAAATCGTTGGTGAGTTTTTCAGACATTTCTGTTACAATATAACAATTTCCCCAAAATGAGCTCAGGTTCCAGGAGCTTAAAATCAAAATCCTTAATTTTGCAATTGTACCCAAGGTCCTGGGACGCCAGTACATTGTTGTGAACATTGGGCCATTATGGTATTTTATCAGAACAAAGTTATGACTGTAAACTTTTAATCAAACTTCCATGGTTTTCATGTGACTTCATGACCAATTAATCCTGCCCTGCCCCCCATCACCCACAATACAGCAGCACATTTTGACCCAGCTTCTCCGGACATAAGACTGATAAAATGGTTCTAAAATTGATACTATCGATGAAATGAATTGCTCATTTACAAATGATAGCAGCATTATGATAGAGATGGGCATTAAGTTGTCCTTTTCGAAATATTTCATAATGATTGATTGTCTTGTTTTCGACTTATGGTTGATTTAATTATCGAAAGTCTTTCCAAGAAGTCCGTAAGCTTAGTTTTGTACCTATAAAAATAAACATATTTATTTTTCTTGATGAATTCATTTGCTGGTTTTCCTTGAACATTACACCAATCAGATCATTTATTTGACAGACCTAAATACTATGATGACTACACTCTTTCGGGCAGACCTCAGACAGACCTAAATACTATTATAATGACTTCACTATGACTCATTTACCCATTACAAACCACATCTTCATTGAAGCCAAACAAATAGTTAATTCTTATTCAATAGCATTACCTAACTTTATGGATTAAATAATGCATATAAGCATCAGCGTAAGTTACGATTTAAACTATAAACTCTATATTTTCACTAAAATCAAACCGAGGAGCTGCACAAGGAAATTTGTATGGGAGGAGGCCATTTGGTCTATCATGCTGTGCTGACACCCCGTCAATTTGCTTTATCTTCTCTGTACCAATCCTATTGTTATCAATATAAATGTCGCGGATTTCCATGTGTATAAGCAGTTTTTTACACCAATTTTTTTTTGTATGAGTAACCACTGCGTACTATATACACAGGCAATAAATTTGCATGAAATTTCAACTGAAATCATCAATTTCCTCAATAAGTATATTCACCAAGGTTTGTCATCTTGACTATCAGAGGAAGAAGGTTCATGACTATGAGCAGCTCATGGTGAAAAATGAGTGTTAAGAGGTTTTAATTAGCCGTTTATTGCACGAATAACAAATAAAACCTTTAAATAACTAAGCTGAGAGTGCATAAAAGGAAGTTTCGCAGTGACACTGTGCGAGGCCAAACACCGAGTTAGCCACTTCCTCGTTTCATATTCTGTTAACAAAAGCCAGTGCTGGTTTCTCTGACTCTCGATGACATTAATTATTTTATACCACCTGTGGACACAGATATTATCTAAATGGTAACTCGTCCGTCCGTGTACTCGTAATTTTGGAATTTTCAAAATGTTCTTGCATTTTATGGACATGTACCTGGGTTTGTTACCTCCATCACTGAAAGTGGATGGAGGTTGTTTTCACCCCTGTCTGTCTGTTTGTCTGTGAGCAGGATATCTCAAAAGGTTGTGGACGGATTCGGACAAAATTTGGTGTGTGACAGGGACAAAGTGATAAGATTTTGGTTAACGTCCGGATGCAGATCCGGTCTATCAGTGGGATACAAAACATAAACTGTTCAGCCTGGTGGAGGTAGGTATGCATTCTACGGAGTGGTGTGTGTGTGCGTGTGTGTGTCTGTCTGTCTTTCTATCTGTCTGTCTGTCTGTCTGTCCAGGCCGAAACTTTTTTCCCATTTGAGATTTTGTCATCAAATTTTCAACAAAGCTTTATTATGAGAATATGTAGAAGACAAATTAAGAATTTGGTCAAAAGGTCAAAAGGTGAAAGGTACCCTTCAGCACACGGAAGAAGAAGTCTGAATACAAAGCGGACGGGCTTTGCATTTTCAGATGTTTTCTCGTTTTTAGATGTTTTTCAAACTTTATTCCATTTATTTTTTTTACAAGTGCGTATTGTGCATGATTGCATATTTCACATGCAATATGTTAACTTCACATCCACATCCTTTCGTAATCAATTTGCAAGTCCCATTACTCTCTACACAGGGAATGTAGCCAAGGTACTCGCACTCAATCTTTATGTTCTTTTTTGGGAGATGCTGTGGGATCATTAACGTTTAAAAACAGAGGGGACAGTTAGCTCCATGTCCCCAGCTGAGATACATTCTGCTCTGAGATACAGCAAGCCCTTGCCTGTGCCACACTATGATGGCAGTTTGAGTCACATTACTCCGTAGGGAGCAAACCCATTACCATACATATCAGAGGGCAAGTACATGACCAAGTAGACTATCCTATTGTCCCTCAGCTGACAAATACGTGGCTTTTTATGGAGGCCTTCCATCCAGTACTTACCGAGATTAACCCTGCTTCCAAGACTGGATGGGATTGGACACTTACTTGCAGATGAGTTATAATATACTGTTATTTAAAAGTGCAATCATTAAATAAAGCATATTCACCGAAACGTAACTAACAGTTGCTCAAATAATTATTTTAGATTGAAGATGTTTTTCACTCATTGCTTTAAATCACTGAACAGTGCTACATGCTTATTTAATGTTTCAATAATGTTCTTTGACAGTCGCTAAGGTTAATGATGTAACTGTATGTACCCTGTGCAACATTAATTACGACAATTGTATAAGGAACTAGAAGGGCACTCGGTAGAGTGCACACCTCCGCCACGTAATACCTGATCCACGAGAACATTTTGGGCCCACTACATTTTTGAAATATCATGCTGTACAGAACTATATCGTTTATGGTCCTATCTCTCAATGGTGAAGAATCACTTTAAAAAATAAATAATCCTCGTATCCAGATCCGGATTCGGATCTTCACCAAAATCAAATCAATTCGTTAATGCCACACACCCAACCTGTCCACCAAGTTTCGTCCGAATCCGTCCACCACTTTTTGAGATATTGTGCTATATATCAGTTTAGCCCTATCTCTCGATAGTGAGGAATCGCTTCAAAAATTATCAGATCCCGATCTGGATTCGGTTCTTCACAAAAATCGAATCAACTCTTCCTTGTCACACACATGACATGTCCACAAAATTTCGTCCGAACCGTCCACAATTTTTTGAGATATCCTGCACACAAACAAACAAAAGACAAATGAAAAATCACTCATAGAGTGACAACTTGGCAAAACAGCACAAAGTAGAATGGCACTCGGTAGAGCGCATACCTCTGCCAGGTGGAACAGTTCACGTTTTGTATCCCACTGATGGGCTGGATCCGAACCAAAATCCAATCTGCTTGTTCTTGTCAGCTATCCAAGTCATCCACCATGTTTTGTCATAACTTGTCCACAACTTTTTGAGATATCGTGATGTATTTAGTTGTTTTTTAATTGGTAGTTGAATTCAGCGACCCGAAATGAAAACGCTCTTCAAGTTTCAAGTCAATCTGATGAAAACTGAGGAGTTTAGAAAATTTGGCACAAATTGGCCTTTAGGCATATTTTGACCTTTTGGTCTATGTTTACCTCAAAATTAATAGGTGGTTGAATTCAGTGACCTCATCTGCAAATGCTCTTCAAATTTCAAGTTGATTGGATTAAAATTGATGATTTTACAAACAATTCAAAAAAAAATTGGCCTATTTTGGGTTACCGAGTGCTGTTCTCATTTCTCCAATAATTACAGAGAAATGTTTCATCAAACTACCACTAAACTCAACAATTACCACATTTCAGCTCTATGATTTACCAGTTACCAGTTGTTATTGCCGAGTACTTCTTCAACATCTTCCCGATTGTTGTGAACGCCAGGTATTTCATGCACGGTCATCCCCTATTTCCACCTCAGGTACATCCATGTACGGTCTGTCAGCAGCTTCTACATCATGATTTTGATTATCGTCATAATCTCAGGATTCTTGATCAGAAAATTATTCATCAAATTCATTTTCTGACCCTGTGAACTGTCTGTCTGAACGTTAACCCAAACAACTGAAGCGAGTTGTGCGGCTATTATTATTATTTGCACTCTGAGATAATCGTACTACTGATGACGTCATACAGATGATGTAATGACCATGGAAGTTTTCTGGAATTTTTAGGAGGCGGTACCAGCCACCTCGGCTTTAAAAATTTTCACACCTCAAAAAATTATGAGAATTAAAAAACACGTTCAGTTCTTTGTTTATTACTTACAAATCAATATTATCACATCAAAAATTTTTTTTCCCATTTCTGATTCTGTGGACCGTTAAAGTTTTGCATCGATCGGCCAAGCGGTTGCAGAGAAAAACATTTTTAAAGCGAAAATATAATATTACACACACACACACACACACACACACACACACACACACACACACACACACACACACACACACACACACACGTTGCAATAATCTCACATCCTATTTGGGGCGAGACTAATTAAACCCCAAAAAGCTAGCGGATCTCAGGATATGACTCACAACAATTCATAACAGTTCCTTGGGTTACCAGTCACTGGACACTTAATGTTGAGCAGTTCTTGAGGAAAAACAACATATGTTCACAGCAATGAAACACAAACCACAGGTAGACCGCAAGAGACCACCTCCACTCCATGGTCTGTGGTAACGCCGTCAGTAAAATGGAACTGACAAATGATCCAGCAAGTGAGAGACTTGACAGAGAAATGGCGTCGCCACGGGCAAGGCAAACCGCACAACAACTGAAGGTACCGACGATGAAGGAGTGGTTGCAGCTTGGTAACATCACGAGATTTCTCTCCGAGACGCCATTCAGATTCTTGCAACTCGTTTTCCGTTGCCACTTTGCAGTCACCAATCCATCCACTCTTGCTTCGACTGGTTTCCAAAGTCTTTCCAACCTTGCAACTGGATGTGATGAAGCTTCAAGCAAAGACAAAAACAGGTCGCGAAGATGTACGTTGGGGAGAAAACCAAACCATCACCGGAGCATTCACCACCAGTTCACCATGATTGTTTCACTCACAGGTCTAAGGTCCACAATTAATTTGCACAATCCGCTGTCACAAAGTCCTTTCAGTCCCAGTCAAGGTTCGACCCTGAGGTACGACTTCTCCTTACAGCAACCCCTCCTCAGTAGAAAATTGTTCTCCTTATAATCCACATCAGGTGATCTCACTCAGATGACTGCTAATGCTAAATGAGTCAACCAATCAAAATTAACCAAACCACAAACAAGTTCATAACAAAGGGTCCACAGTTTGTGCAGAACTAAACTGAGTCTAATGAGTTGTTGCATGACCTCTTACAAGGAAATGAAGCCGTCATTGCTGTGCTGCACTTCGGAGTTAATTTTTCCATTATTTTTCCCCCCTCGTGCTGTGGAAAAACCTCTCTTCCCTTTTGCCAATGACTCTTACATTGTGTCATACAGTACTACATCCTTCTGCTAGTCAGGTCGTAGCTACGTTGCTCTCTGCTGATCTGGAAATTATTACACTCTGGTATGATAAATGCAACATGTCCTTCAATCCCAGAAAATCCTACACTCACCCTTGCTACAAAATGATTATCAAAGCAACCCACCTATGTCTTTGATCATCCAATGGAAAAGGTTCAGTCTATTGAACTTCTCGGCCTCACAATCAGCCATGGCCTTTCCAAGGCTGACCACAAAGCAAAGCTGGCCTCCAAAAGCCAGCCACAGATTTCTTTTATTGGATTCGCTATATATGCTAGATATCCCTTATTGTCGGGTTTTCCGTGTGTTTCCGTGTGTGTGTGTGTGTGTGTGTGTGTGTGTGTGTGTGTGTGTGTGTGTGTGTGTGTGTGTGTGTGTGTGTGTGTGTGTGTGTGTGTCTGCAACGCGAGGCTCCACAGCACAAACCAGTGAACCGATTTCGATGAAACTTTGCCAACATGTGCAGTATTTGTTGGGAATGTGCACCTTTGAATTTCGTCGCCGAGCAACCACCCGTTGCTGTGCAGCGGCTGAAAAACCGCGTACAGTATTTTCAATACTTGTCCTTCAGTTTTGAATGCAGAGAAGCGAAACTTCGGAATTAAACACGTCGAGATATTTAGAAAATTTTACTCGAGCCGATTTTTGATTGAGGTTTTATTTTTCAAATGGTAGTCCTTCAAAAATCGGGTGTCTATTCACCGTCATTTTTTATGAGGGGCTTAGGAAAGTGGGCGGAGCTTAGGGAAAGTGGACTTGGTTGATGAAAAGTGGGAGTGGTGTAGGAAAGTGGGCGTTTCTTATGGAAAGTGGGCGTGGCTTATGAAAAATATTGTGTGGCTCAGGAGGTGTGGTCAAACAAGAGCATTGAGAGAAGTTTATCGTGGTGTGTGTGTGTGTGTGTGTGTGTGTGTGTGTGTGTGTGTGTGTGTGTGTGTGTGTGTGTGTGTGTGTGTGTGTGTGTGTGTGTGTGTGTGTGTGTGCACGCAACGCGAGGCTCCACAGCACAAACTAGCAAACCGATTATTTTTCAAATGGTAGTCCTTCAAAAATAGGGTGTCTATTTACCGTCATTTGTTTATGAGGAGTGCCAGTTGGCAAAATACGCAATAAGAAAAATCTTGCCAGGCAGAGGAACAATTGTATGTGAACCAATATGTCTTGGCAATGAATCTTGGTCAGTGGATCAGTCAGAATGAAAAGCATCGTATCCAGCGCTTCGATCCTAGCGAATCCCTCGTCGCCTACCGGCTTGTTTCCCTATCAATCAATTTCTTTGATTGGAAAATCAGAACTACTTCATCCATAAAGCCTTTTTCTGCAGCGCAATGGAGTACTGCTCTCCTCTTTGGGCTGGTGCTCCATCATCACATCTGTCTATCCTGGATTATATGGAATGTAAAGCTGAAAATATTGGAATCTCCCTTGATGAGGCCGAAACACAAGATCTGCTTCTCTCACATTGCAAGCAAGTCGGTGGTTTTTCTGTTTTATACCATCTATTCTTCAACATTGCTACCTCCTCCTCCCCCTCCTCCTCCTTCTTCTCTCTCAGTGCTTTGACCCTCCCTCGCAAGTCCAGGATGCATGTCTTCTTCCAGTAACCCCTTTCTGGTTAAACTTGCAATATCCAGGCTGACTGCACACATCAACTATTTGATCCCTCGCTTCTCCTAAACTGTACAACCGCCTTCCAGAGATTGTTCTGTCTCGTTCTCCCCTCCAGGTCTTCAAGCAGGCAGTGCACTGCCATCTCGTGTCATCCACTATAATGACCGATGATCTTTATAACCCCCATTAATTCTTCTTAACCCAACCCTCTTACTTTCTTACCTTTCTCTCTATTCTTTTCCGATCCGTTATTTTCCTATCCTTTCTTTCCTTTCTCTCTTCTCCTTTCTGATCCCTTTCCGGCAGTGCCCAAGTGTTGCCCCCACATAGCATCGCTACCCCACTTATCAATTTATCCTTGCTCTTCCATGAGCCTCGCTGTGGTAGAAAAAAAGGGTAAAACGTCCATTTCTATGTTGAGACGTATTTCTCTGCATGTTTTCTTCACCTTGCCCATTGTTCTACCAAATGTCCTTGTGTTGTGTCCATCTACCCTGCTCTATGTATGTTTCCCTCCTTTCCACTGTGTTTATAATGTCTTCATGGCTTCGCTTATTTATGACAATCCCAGCTAACAGCAATTTTCTTGATGCTTTACTGAAGTCTAAATAGCCTGATTTTCATCGGGTGATCCAACTTGTTATAACATAAGGAAGGCTGTTTAACAGGCCTTTGTTTTGGCCACAATGGAGCTGTCCATTGTTGAGCCCGATTTGCAGTGTCTCGATTAAAGAGTCCAGCATTATTTTATTAATTTTTTTTTCAAGGACGTGTTCTTTCATTGTGAAATTGAAACGAATATTTTTTTCGATTTTCCATGGCAAACTGAATGAAATTCACTTTGCTATTATTATGCCTCATTTAAACGGCTGAGTACCATAACTGCTGTGTAGAAAACTTTACACTTCATATAGTGTGTGTGTGTGTGTGTGTGTGTGTGTGTGTGTGTGTGTATACATGCGTATATATAACTGGAGCGTGTAGGGGTGTGTGTGTGTGTGTGTGTGTGTGTGTGTGTGTGTGTGTATATATGTGTGTGTGTGTGTATATATATATATATATATATATATATATATATATATATATATATATATATATATATATATATATATATATATATATCTGGCTGTTCCATTACACACACAGTTGACTCCATTTTGGTTCACTCACAAGTGCTCATTTATTTTGTTAGATTTGAACCCATTGCTGGGAAACGATTCAGGTTCTCAGATGAAAACCAATATTTGATTATTCAGGAAAAGCTGATAATGTACAACAAGCTGGCAATGTACATGCTGTCAATGCGATCACTTTCTTGAAGACAGAATTACTTTGGTGAATTTAGTTTAATTTGTGTTCAGAGAAACATTCTTCACCATTGAGAGATCGGGCGAAAAACCATATTGTACTGTATGACATGATATTTCAAAAATGTATTGGGCCCGATATGTTCTCGTGGATCAGGCATTACGTGGCGGAGGTACGTGCTCTCCTGAGTGCCCTTGCAGTTGCTAAAGTTCTTGCATGAAAAAGTTTTTGGGTGCCAGTGGGCAAAGGGAAGAAATGAGCGCAAGTCCAACGCACTCATTTACGAGTGGGTGCGTTCGGTGGACAGGTCGGTCATTGTATTCAAAAACTCTCTAAACAGAAACCTGCTCCTCCCTCCTCCCTGGACAAAAATCACCCTCACGTTCAGCATTTGTGTATGTGAAATACCTCCCGTAACATCGCTCCCCATCCCCCCCCCCCAAAAAAAAATTATCGATCAATTAATGGATAGATGTCACATTTAATTTACCTTCTACAGTTTGATCTGCTGCGGTCATAAAAAGAGCTTCACAAATTTGGCGCAATGGAATTTGATAATTTTTTTGATTAAATAAAATTAAAATTCCTCCTTTTCATGGTACATCAGATCGAGTTGAAATTAATTTGTCAAAATGGGATTGTTCACCAAAAAGCTCCATCCATTGATGGCAGGAGTTTTTTTGTATCGTGAGTGTTCATTTTAACAGGCTGGCATGATGGCTTAGACTACAGGTACACACACTCGCCTCGAAAGCTGTCTAGCCTGGGTTTGAATCCCGACCCCACTACAAACTATCATTTCGGTGCTTCACAGGCAGAGTGCTTCATCAATGTGTGTGTGTGTGTGCCGTCCCTTGGATGTACGTTAAACTTGGTGTCCTATCTGCCGGAATTAGTTTGTGGACGTTAAAGATCCCACGGTGTTCTTCGCCTCTTGTAGGCAAGCTATCGCTGACAACCTGAACAAATTCCTAATTCCTGCCACTATTTAGTTGAGCGTCGGGCATGGCCAGCTGGTTGGGTGAAAAACTTCCCCCTGGCATACCCCACAATAACATGGGAATAATTGTGGCCGTTAGAGAAGAAGAAGTGTTCATTATGATGATACTGTCCTAAGAATAATAATAGTAGCGTGAGAAATGCACGCTTCAGCAGGTGCTGTTTCCTTTTGCCAAAATATCTGGAGGAGAGTTCAAAAGCAGCAGAGGGAGGAGACAGTATGGTATTGTGTTTTGGGAAGAAAAGAGGGAATGAGAGGGGGAGAATGAAAATTGTTTTTGCTGCAGCCTCATATGGCATTCAAAATGAAAGGTGTGTTGGTTAAGGAAAATGAAGTGCAAGGAAAGAAGGCTGAAAAACGCGTTATGGAAGCTTTGTGTCTTATCGGCTTGAATGCACCTGATCCCTGCAGATCTCGGAAGCAAAGTAGAGCTGACCCTGGTTAGGACTACATGGACGAGAGATGGAGCGCTGGATGAATTAGGCTCAAGGACGGCAGGCTAGCTCAGCTGGTAATGTGCTTGTATCTGAGCCGTCTAGTCCTGGATTTGTTCCTTCGTAAAGTTCAATCCGACATGAAACTGCCGTCCTGGTGCGGTGCTTGCATGTGGCTCTGAATCTTGGATCGTGTCGCCCTTCTGACCCTCTCTTTTGCATTTAGATTGGAGATTGAATGTTGCCCAACATGGAGACTTTGCCCTTAGTGGGACATTGCGAGTTTTCTTTAACGATCCCTGCAAATGGAAGGAAATTCAAAATATTAAACTAATTAAGATAGTAACCTCTTGAGTTCCACATCTTTAAATTTATTCTGATAGCCGCTATTGTGAAAGAAAAATCACAACATCCCATTTTGGGTGTGAAATCCCCTATTTGACAACCTTTCCCCTGTATGTTAGACATACTGTACCATGCTGTCGTTCATATACAATACGAGTTCCCTTTCAAGAACCTTCAATGCAAGAGACGACCATTAGGCCCATCCAGCCTTTGCAATGGTTATTTGTGCATCCTCTACCATTTTAAACGCTGAGCATCAAGCAAGGAAGCAGTGAGTACTATTTAAAGTATTTAGGATCACTCCACCGGGATTCGAACCACCGACGTCCCAGACTTGGAATGGGCACTCTAACCAGTACACCACCGAGTCTGGTTAAATCGGTCATTGTGTGCCAGTACCCTGGCTAACTTCCGTGCCTCAAGATTAATGCGATATGCAAGTTAATTATAAATGGAGGCGTATATCAAGTTATCTTAAATAATTATTGGTAGGTAGGGCTACTATGTAGAAGATAAATATATTGATAGATGTGAATACATGATGGGTAAAACAACCTTGTGTTGAAGGGAAGAAAAAGTTGCAATTGGTGTCAGGAAGGGGGATGGACATTGTGGAACACGGAGGAAGTTTGTTTTGTTAAACTGCCGAGTTCAGCTGATAAGATTAATGTGGAAAAGAAGTTGATGGAGGAACATGGGACAGACAGCGGGGGGGGGGGGGGGGGTCAGGTGCAGCGGTTGAATACAAAAGACGACATGAGAGGGAAACACTTTGTCAGATATACCAAGTTAGTTAATATTTTAGTGATTTTATATTTATGGTGATTCATAATGTGATTTTTATTTTATTTTGAGTTGATGTGAGATTAGTCTCGTAATTTGCACAGACGTGTGCATCAGTCCAAACCTGCTGATTAGCATCTTGCAGATTGATGCGTGCTTCAGTTTTCTGAAGGAATTAAATGAATCGTATACGAGGTTAGGTTTGCTTTGGAACGATTATCTGAGCAGTAGATGCAGCTTGACAGTTCATCAGCCTGCTGGGAAAACTCAACGAGAAGACTCGGTCGTGGATGCCTTCTGGACCAAAAGGCAGTTACCTTGTTCCAACACAAGATGGTGGCCCTTTTTCACGACTTCAATACATTCCTTGCCGAAAGGTTATATCCTTCCCACATTCGTCTCTCTGGCCTGCAGTTATATTTTGTTTTTATCCTCTCTTCTTTCCTTTGGAAATAAAACATAATCTCCATCTCATCCACCAGGCTGGCTGCTCTGGCCACAGGGTTTAAAAAAACCAGAGTTTATAGATGGAAACGTGATGATGAATTCCACACCGCAGTGTCACGATTCCATCAATGTGGTTGTTTATTTATTTATTTATTTATTTATATGATTATCGATTTGACATCAGCCGATCACTCTCACCAAATCATAAGATACATTTCTGAAACTGAAGGAATCGAATGTCATGTCTTCTCTCATCCTTATGAGATGATTCATTAGGAGATGCTCAAAAGCTCGTTTTTGTTCTCTGAAATTAAGACAGTAACCCAATACTACAAGGAATACAAAAGGAATTTTAATTGATGCTAGTTTTGAATATTTTAGGCTATAAATTTCTAATAGCAACCTTTTAAGATTATCAGGTGGTTTTGACCACTGTGTGCTGAATCCAAGATTCCAATGCCACTGCTAGTTGGCCAATAATATGTTGCTGAGCACAGTACAGAATCATTCATTCGTGGTTTCCCTTCGTAGCCGAAGGTTATTCACATACGTGACGGATGAACAACCTGGCAATATTAATTTGTTTTCAGTGTTGGAGTTGTTGCCCAGCCAACAACCTCACTCCCAGACAGCAACTGGCATAACCTGGTGTCGAGGGATCTATAAGACGACCAGACCACTTGTTACGAGACGAGGTGGTGTAATGGTTAAAGTGTCTGCTCTGAGTCTGGGAGGTTGGTGGTTCGAACCCCGCTCAAGTCGTACCAAAGACACAGGTCCTCCTGCTTAATGTCTTTCCTCTGGACAGTGTACATATCGATAACTCGTCATGCCTGTGAAACACCAAATGATGGTTTATAGCTGGGTCAGGATTCAAACCGAGGCTAGATCGTTCAAAGCCAATTATGCATACCTCAAGGCTATCCTTTTACCTCTTATATTTGCCATTAGAGTTCTTTAATTTTTAGAGGAAATATGTATTACCTCCCATTGTGGAAAACTAAAGGAAAGTTTTTTTTTTTTGGTTTCTGCCTTTAATGAGTAATGAAGTATTTAAATAATGGGATTTCCTGTTGGAGTCCTCTGCTCTTTGAGCAAGTTCACCCCACACGAGGAATTTCTAACTCGGCCTGACCCATCTCTGAGCCCAAAACCTTATTGTTGCAAAATACAACTTGAGAACTTCAACATCAGAAGTAAAGGTAGGAGAGGGATGAGGGATATTATAGAGGATGGACAGTCTTTTGGTGTGCCCTGACTTATGCTTAGGTCAGAGTATTCCAGCTTTCAGCCCTTCAGTCTTGATTACTTTCATCATGCTGGCCCTTGAGGCCTCCATACTTCATCTCCTCAGTTCATGTATTCTCTGCACTGTCTGATGTTGTTGCCATGGATATATATAGCTTGCAGTGGCCTTTTTGGAGGGCGTTTTATGTTTGAGGCATCGTCGGTGGATGCGAATAGTGTTCTACTCAAATGTAGTTTTACATGTGATGTTGGAATACCCAACATTGCAATTAAGTTATTGTAACTAAATTGATAAGCCTTTGAATCAAACGTACCAAAACCTCAATATAATCGAGATTATAACTACGAGAAGCACCCGCTCCCTACGGGAACCGTCAAGGGGGTCATATTATTATATTTATGCCTATTTTGCTCCAAGGGGTCCCAGGATTACACACCCAAAAAATGGTTGCGATCGGTTCAGCCATTTTTGCGGTACCTGGGCACAGACAGTCGGACAGACGGTGAATTATAGAAAGAAAATGAGAGAAAAAAAACTTTTTTCAACTTAACAAACTTTCAATATCCAGTATAGCAATGTCCCCATTTAGCTCAGTGGTGGAGTGGGTAAAGCCTTGTTGCCTTGCCTTCACTGGTGTGGGTTTGATTCCCATGACTGCTCACCATAAATGTGCACACCTTGCGACGGAGTGGCAACGTAACCAGAATTGGTCTTTATCCACGAAACATTCACAACTTGTCGTGAGAATCCCAACACTCCGTCAACAATTTGTGCCTCCACCACCATTTCGGTCTTTTACAGCCTGTGTGTCTCAACGTCGTTTGGACGCTACTCCAAACCCAGAAGGCATGAATGCCGAATCGTGTTGTATGTTAATTTGTCTCATGTATCATAAAGTCTGTTATTCTCATCGTCAAAAGGAAATATCTCACTTTTGGTTCTGTAGTCAAAAGTGAAAGCATCAATGATGCCTGAGTGCCTTTACCTGGGCAAAGTACTGTACACGTGGCAGGATGAGCCGTGAAGGTGACGTACCTCGGCGGGTGGTTGTAAGCTCACTCAGCGGCAATGAGCAAGATGAATTGTGCGCAGCAAATCCTAAATGAGGATCAGTAATCCCATTCTTCTTCCCTCTCCAGGTTGTCAATATTGTGTAATATTTAACAGCGAACGAGTCAAATGTTTCCCAAAGAATTTTTGAAAATAATTAATTATTCGTTGCTTACACTTGCTCAAGTTCTAGGTCTGCATGAACTTGTTTTGAGGTGGAAGGAGAATGGATATATGAATATAAAGAAGTCCACATATAATGTATAGTTTTTTGACTAATTGTGCTCGGATAAGATTTCGACATGATGCGTGTGGCTTCCTGCCTGGATTGGCATGACCATTGTTTTAATTATCTTGATCATACTGTTAGATGCCTATCTCGGTGAACAATCACGTGCATACCAGTAGTAATATCCGGGGTCGTGAGGGTTGGGCATTGAGAGGCCAAGAGAATCTTATCATTTAACACATATCATTACAATGCATTACATTGACACCAATTAACTGCAGACAAATAACGAATGTCTCGACCGTGAGCCAGGCTCCATTAATCAATGAGGTTTTAACCTTTTTCACCCTAAAAGTTCACGGACTTTGGATCCACCAGCTCAGTTGCTTCCAAAGGTCACTCAATCAGTCAGTCAATGCATTTGTAACTTAATAAATATTCTATTCTCGTTGGTCAGACAATTACCTCGATCTTTAGAGGCTATCTTGGAATACCAGACATACATTACTTGGCACGGCAGTTAATACAAGTCGAAACATTATGACTTATCACTGAGAAATTGCAATGGCGTGTGTGTGTGTGTGTGTGTGTGTGTGTGTGTGTGTGTGTGTGTGTGTGTGTGTGTGTGTGTGTGTGTGTGTGTGTGTGTGTGTGTGTGTGTGTGTGTGTGTGTGTGTGTGTGTGTGTGTGTGTGTGTGTTGCAACTATAACTCGTGCCGCATGACAACCACTGAAAACAGAATTATTTCCAAAAATTGATCAACATTATAACTTGGTAAATCAGTTGTGTGATAATCAACTAGCAGGGACCCGTGGAACATCTGCGCAATGTAAAATGTGACCGGGTCCTCAACTCCTCTTCTTCTTCTCATCCTC
>NC_140975.1:41741363-41748863 GCF_056783735.1 Eptatretus burgeri
GATTGGCTCGATCGCGGTGAGACCGAAAGGTCCACCCGTGACTGGTTCCCGGCGTTAGTCCGAGAGGGTCACGACTGGATTGTCCGTCCGGTGGGCGACGTGCCGCGATTCGAGTTACGTGGCCGTCAGCACGCCTGCGGGCGCGAATCCGTAACACTGGTGTCAGGAGTGGGATACAAACCCATCGCCCTCCTCACGGCACTGGTAACGGAGAACAGGAAAACGGGCTCTCCTGTCTCCAGCTAAATTCACGGGAATCGGTCCAGGGGTGAGAGAAGCGACCCCCGATTCCCTCCAAATTACGAGTGAGCGAAATTAACCCTTCACGAGAAGCAAGATGGCGTCTCAAGGCGAGCGGGAGCCGGGGGTATTAGAAATGGATGTAGAATGTGTAGAAGCCATGGCTCAGGATGAAATCCCCGTGCAGGAAATGTTGGTTGTACAGGAAAACGAACTCGCCCAACTGAACCCAGAGCCCGAAATGGGTGCGGCAGCGGCCGCGGTGTATGACACCTCCCCTCCCCCTCTCCACCAAAACCCTTGCCCAACCCCTGCCGAAACGGCTCACCCAAGCGCACCCGACATGGCCCAGCTATGCGCCATGCTGGCGGCAATGACAAACGAAGTGAAAAACGAAATAAAAGGAATGAACGAAAAGATGGATACAAATACAAATGAAATGAAAAACGAAATGAAAGGCATGAACGAAAAGATGGATACAAATACAAATGAAATGAAAAACGAAATGAACAAGCAAATAAACGGAATGGAAGCAAACATGAAGGAGGAAATGAAAGAACTACGGGGTGAGACGCAGTACATGGGCCGATGCCTGCAGGCGGGCATGAAGGCCGTGAGCAGGGAGCTCAAAATGGCGACTCCACGTGTGGGAGCAAACGAGCTGGAAGGGGGTGCAGCGGCTGACAGGCCCGCGGTGGAGGCGGGTAAAAAAATAATTCGGGGGGCGTGTTGGGTGAGGGTCGTGACAGAAGAATCGACGGTGACCAAAAGGGAAAAATTAAATGGGGAGACCAAAACGTGTGAGACGAGACACGAGGTGACGACAACAGAAATTTATAAATGTATAGACACGGGAGACAGAAAAAAATAGAGGAGAGACTGCACGGTGAGGACGGGGTAAGTGACGCACACACACACACGGAGGTAGTGGAGGACAATGGGGGTGAGCTCGCAGAGCGTGTAGGGACCCAGTGCGAGCAGCTGGTTGGCCTCCTCCAGGAATGAGGGGAGGGAGTATGCCCCCTTGAGGCGAGTCACGACCAGGTGAGTTCGGTCGTGCTTTGCGAGGTTGAGGGGAGGAGTGCTGCGAACGGGTGCACGGAGAGCTTGGGGGGTATAGAGGCCCCGGAGACTTGTGGGGACACGAATCCCCAGTGTGGTTGTCCCGGTGTGTGTGGTGCAGGGTGTGAGTGCGTCCCCGTGTGTGGAAGCGACCCCGTGTGTGAGTGGTGTGGTGGCGATGGTGCCAGAGTACGTGCTTCCCAGCACGCCGTGTGTGGATGAGGCACCGTGTGTGGAAGAGGCCGTGTGTGTGAGTGAAACGGCCAGTGTGGATGAGGAACCGTGGTTGAGTGCCCCCGCGTGTGTGAGTGAGGCACCGCGGGTGAGTGCCCCCGCGTGTGTGAGTGAGGCACGGTGTGTGGATGAGGCACCGCGGGTGAGTGCCCCCGCATGCGTGAGTGAACGGCCGTGTGCAAGGTCGCTGTGTGCAAGGGAGACCGTGTGTGTGAGAGAGCGGTATGTAAGGGAGATGTCGGTTGGCATGCGGGAGCACGCAGCCGCGTCTCCCGGTGTGAATGTGATGGAGTGGAGTGTGTGCGTCGTAACACGCAGGTGTGCGTGAGTTGAATGGCGACGATGGCGACAGAGGAACGAAAGCCGAGTAGCGGCTGTAGCTATTTCGGGGACCGTGCCGGGTTCACCCAGCAGTGAGCACGAGGCCCGTGCTGTGCAACGCACGAGACCACCACATGCTCGCTTGCGAGAGTGAAGTCCCGGTCCGGAAACGCCAGCGGTGGATTTGCCGATCCCGCGACGGACAAAGTTTAGGCAGGATAACGGATTTGGACCGGACGGGTTCTCCACGCGATCGTGTGTGTTAAGCTCCAACGGGCAAAGCACATGTGTTCGCGTGGGGAACCCCTCGAGACGTGGGGCTTGTGTTTTTTTTTATGCGCACGGTGACGTCATGGCTGCACGTGGGGTTGGAATCCGGCAGGAGGGGTATCCCTGCCGGATGGTACCGTCCAAGGAGGGACGAGGAACACGTGCAGCTGCATGACGTCACAGGCAGGTGCAAAGAGCGCGAGTTGCCGCGCTGGTGCTGCACAATGAAAAAAAAAAAAAAAAAAAAACAAGCCTCACTTTCGGGTGCACAGGATTCCTGGGCAAGGGGTGGAAGACCCCCTTGACCGGGGCACAGGATGGAAACTAGTTAGGGGGAAGGGTTAGCTTAGTTAGACCGACTTCATGGGGCAGGGGTAAGTCCTCATGGAGTCCGTGGAATGGATTAGTTAGAGGGATTGTAGCGAGATTTAGGTTGGGAAAATGGAGAATGGGATTATTTGGAGACAGTGACTGACAGTGAGTGTGTAGAGTTGACGTAGTTTAGCTACGTCGTGTTAAAAGGAACGTGCTACTAGTTTAAGGGACGACGTGGGAGCACGAGTTAGTTAGGGGATGCAGATAGAAGGATGGCAGAGATCAGTGGTGAGTGTGTTGAAGAGTTGTTGGTGAGTTATGAGGTGGAGGCATGTGCTTGGTGAGTGAGTGAGGCCAGCGGGTCTGTGTGTATGGAGCAAATGGGGAATGCATGGTGCGATGAGTGATTGGGGGGAGGAGTGACTCCCGCCCAAGGGACTCCGGGGTCAGTGTAGAGTGAGTTAGGGGGTTAGTCAAATTGAAAAATGGAGGTCGTTTTGTTGTAGGTGAGTGTGTAGGCTCGAAACCCGTTTGGAGGGGTGCAGGAGCCCTGTTGACGGGCTTGGGAGCGTGGCTGCGAAAGGTGAGTATCGCTGAGTGGGTACCCCGGGCACCAGGCTAGTCGGCCGTGGTAGGCCAAGGGCCCATGGGGGGCGGGGATAGCGTAGTGGGCACGGGTGCGCCTGCTTGGTGCGGGGGCCCGGGGTGCCATTAGCCGCGTGGGCAGTGTTGTGGGCAGGGGTGACTCTCGGAAAGGGGCCCGGGAAGCCAGCCTGCCACGTGTGCGTTTCAGGGGAGGTGCCATGGGGGGCACTCCCCGGTGTTAGGGAGCTGGTAGGCTCGGAGGCAGTGTAGTGCCCGGGGGTGCCATAGCGGGAGATTCAGCAGAGGGTCGTGCCTGCCAAAGGGAGCCACGTGTCCCAGCCAGGAGACCGTGTGAGGGCACGGAGCGAAAATTGGGGGGCGAGGCCCGAAATTGTGAGGACACCAACACAGGCGACGGGAATCTGGGTTGTTAGAACCAATAGTTTAAGCGAGAGGCGCTTGTTGAAAGCCCCGGGGTAGTTTAACAGTTAAATGGTTAGGGTAGATTAGGAGATGTACCCCTCTGCACCATCCATCCCCTCGCTGTCGTTGTGGGCCGCTGGACCCACTTGGTGTTAAGATCGCCGAACTCTGGGGAGGCCATTCTGAGGCTTCGTTGGGCCTCGACACAGGACGTTAGCTCTCCCTTATTCCCCTCCGGGAAGGGAACGTAGGGGTTGGGAGTAGGCTAGGTGACAGGATAAGTTAGCCGAACAAGGACGATAAAGGGGGTTAGGGGACGATTTATAGGGGGAAGTAAAAAAATAATAATAATAATAATAATAAGTTGGGGCTAAATTGGGGTTTGACAAATTAAGGGAGTGGGTATGTACAGTGACAGGCAAAGGCGATAGGTGGGAGGGAGACAGGTAGGTAGGTCCGAGCCCGCCTTCCAAGTGGCCAGGACCACCGCACTCCCTCCACCAACCTCCACTGAATGGCAAAGGCTGGCCACTTCAGCTGGCTGGCTGTTGTTCTTCAAGGCCTGTGCCGGCCCACTTCATCGGCAGCTGTTGTGTTGCTGCAAGGCCTGTGCCGGCCGGATCATCTGCAGCTGTGGTACTTCAAGGCCTGTGCCGGCCCATTTCATCTGCCGGCTGGCTGTTTTTCTGCAAGGCCTGTGCCGGCCAGTTCATCTGCCGGCTGTGTTTGCCTGCAGCGGCCTTCTTCTGCGGGCTGTGTTTGCCTTTGCCATGCCCACTGCCCACGTTCACCAGCCCCGTTCAATTTTTGCTTTGCCCCGCCCCCCTGTTCATTGCCATGTGCGCCAGGATCAAGGCAACAGTTTGCAAGCTGCAAGAACTGCCCTGTTGGCAGCTACAACACGGGCCAGCAGTGGCGGCCCGTGCACCGTGTTTGCGTCCATCCATTCATCCATCCATTCGTTGTGTTCATTGCGTGTGCCACTTGAGCTGGCACGGAGACTGCGTTTGTGCAGCCCATGCACCGTTGTGGTTCACTGCGTTCAGTTCAAAAAGGAAGGCCTTGGACTGCGTGTGAGCAGCCAGCCACGTTCCCTGTCACCTGCATTGTTTTGAGCCAGAGACTGCATGCGAGCAGCCTGGCTCCCTGCTAACTGCTTTTCTTTTGCAGAGTTCATTGATCCTGGGCCATGGTTTAGTGTAAAATTTGTAAGTTAAGGTTAAGATGTACTGTAAATATGAGTGCGCCCCCGGCATGTCTGTCCTAGCGCCGGCAATTTTATTTAAGTCGTCCGTGTGAGTGAGTTTGTTTAGGTAGTTACTCAGCCCTCAGGTTATTTATTTTGGGGACACGAGTACCATGAATGTCGCACTCAGGGATCCGTAGGTAAAATGTACTAGGGGAAAACTACACATGATGGCACACGAAAATTTGACGACTCGGGACGACTTTGTAAAAAGGGGAGGGGGTAGTGTTGTGGTTGACCAAATTCGCAAACCACCATTCAGGTCCCTTAGGTGAGATATCTCGGTAAGTATATGTGTAGTTAGGCCCAAACCCATTGTCTAGAGGGAATAAATGTCATTCATGCGTGCTGCGACTCTTCAGGATAGCCATTTTTCTTTTACTATCTTTATTTTGGACCAACCGCCATTATTACCACCACCAACCACGTCTCAACAGTCATCACAACATCAACCACCCACCACAACGCCGCTTCACCACAACAGCCACGACCTTTACCGTCACACCTCGCAACCGTCGCATCGCCACCGTTCTTGCGCCGCTTGTGGGTACCGGTATTGGACTCGTGCAGGGCGCGCGCCGAACAGCGTGTACAAAAACACGGACTTTCCGCAGAGAAACGGATCAAAAACGACTCACGCCCACTTTTGTTCCGTCCAATCGGTGAGCGAGGGGCGATTTGGCCCCGCCTCCAGGGCGTTGGAGGGCGGTCGCTCTATGCAAATTCATGGATCAAAAAGCATTCACGCCCACTTTTTCTCGGGCCAATGGGGAGCGAGGTGAAAGGTCGAAGGCAGGGGGTCAAAGGCGAAGCCACGGGGCTTATATAAGCGGCTGCGTTCGTCAGAAAAGGTCGTCGTGGTGTGCGTTGGAGAAGTGCAGTTGGGAGTTCGCGGAGTCGGAGTGAAGAGGACGGAGCTGTGGAGAGGCGGCGGCGGCGAAGGCAGACGAGGGGGTGCTCGCGTCGGTGCCGGGAGCTGCACACCAGAGGCCGACGGCGCGACCTGGTCGAGGTGGAGACGCTCGTCGCGGGACCCGAGACAGGGTTAAATCCTCCTTTCCCCGAGCATCAGCAACCCCCTCCTGTTTCCCCCTGCGCTGAGATAGTGCGACAAAAAGGGGGCCCCCTTCCCACCCCCTACGAGACACTGTCCGCGAGGCCCGCGGAGGTGAGGCACCACCGCCGCTCCGCGTCTCATCATCAGACGGGTAGGCCCGACACGGTCTCGGCCCCAGGCCGCCTACCCCCTCATCCTGAAGGGTGGTTCTCTTTTCTTTTGCTTTGGGAATGTGTGTTGTCGGCGCCGTCTGTGAAGTAAAATTGTATAAGTGTTGCCGTGTGCTCGCGTAGTCGGTATTAGATCTGCATTGTCGCATTTGCTTTTTGTCTTCTTCTTTTCTATGTGCTTTTGGTGGAATTGTATATGTGTGCTTTCCGTTCATCGCGAATAAATGTGCTTTATGTTGAACTGTTTTCCCGCTTCGCTTCGTCATTTCTTTCATTGAATCCTCATCTTGCTTCACGTAAAGGGTTGGTAGTGGGCTGAATACGCCCGATAATTAATCGAACCGTCGAGGCCGACGATAACACCGCTCGGTTATCCCGATAGTACGGAACGGGTCACTTAAGTGGCCCGTGTCCGAAGGCGACCTGCGGCGAGGTGCGATCGCCTGGTCTACCCTCCGTGTGGGTACTTAGGTAGGTCGAATTTGGCGAGCAACCCTATCCCACGCGGGGGCCGATTGGCTCGATCGCGGTGAGACCGAAAGGTCCACCCGTGACTGGTTCCCGGAGTTAGTCCGAGAGGGTCACGACTGGATTGTCCGTCCGGTGGGCGACGTGCCGTGATTCGAGTTACGTGGCCGTCAGCACGCCGGCGGGCGCGAATCCGTAACAATATATATATATATATATATATATATATATATATATATATATATATATATATATGTATGTATGTATGTATGTATGTATGTATGTATGTGTATATATATGTATGTATATATATATATATATATATATATATATATATATATATATATATATATATATATATATATATATATATGTGTATATATACTGAACAAAAATATAAACGCACCAACCTAAATATCTAAGTCAAGATTGCCATTATGGGAAAATGGTCAAACCGATGATATGTTTGAGCAATGGTTCCTTTGTTTTGCTCAAGACAGATGTTCCCATTGAAATTGACCACTCTGAGTGTGTGGACTCACACGTTGAGTAATCCTTCCCATGAGTACCATGGGGCTTGACAGAGTGATGGTCAGTGAGCGTGACCAGGACACAAACACTCCCTATAGCTTGCCCTATAAAAGGCCTCCCCAAAATGTGGCAAAATGTGGACTGGTGCCAAATGTCAACATGCCACAGATGTCACAAATCTTGAGGGAGCGTGCCATTGGCATGCTGAATGCTGGGACGTCAGTACAGGCCGTTGCAGCACACTTCAATGTCCACCACTCCACCATTAGCCGCCTGAGAACGCGCCTCAGAGAGACTGGAAGCACCGTGAACCGCCCACATGCCCGGCGACCACGTGTGACCACCGCCGGTCAGGATCATCACATGAGGCTGCAACATCTCCGGGATCGACTCCGACCGGCCACGAGGACTGCCGATGAGACTGTCGGGCTGCATAACAGGCGCATTTCAGCCCAGACGGTGCGTAACCCCTTGAGGGAGGCCAACCTCCGAGCCCGCCGACCACACCGGGGACTCGCCCTCACTGCAGTCCGGCGTCAGACCCGACTGAACTGGGCCAATGTTCACTTGCGCTGGAC
>NC_140975.1:41761363-41781363 GCF_056783735.1 Eptatretus burgeri
GTCATATTTCAAGGTCAAATTGCTGAATTTTAGTATTTTTTGCCAGTTTTTGTGTCTAACTCATAAACTGTGAGAGATGGTTGATTGTAATAATATGCAAGTGTGTAGAGCTGTCAAACTTTCATATTTATTGTCATATATCGTATTACATAAACATTATATGCATGTCACAACACTATGCCTATTACAACTATGTCTATCACTAGTTGGAGAGCTTTTCTTGCCTCCTGAGGCATCCCAAAGCCTTTTCTTTGTCACTTACATTGAGGACATGAGCTTTCAATAGAATGTTAGCTAAAGTAGTACATGCAGCATTACTACGAGCTAAAGGTGCATCTACAGAGGATAACAGCTCAGCAAAATGAAATCAGCAACGCATTTTAGTCTTGTCATACAAATTATGGGCATTATGTTCAAAAAAGACGGTTGACATAGTCGGCACAATCAATCCACCTCTATTCAAATTATCTAGAAACTCAGATGACACCTCGTTACCATCTTCATCATCAATGATCTCCTCCATACTAGTGCTATCGCCATATTTATGAACAAGGTGTCCAGCCTCATAAACTACTTTATGCTTAAGGGCATCGTCGGACCTCAAGAGATCCTGAGGAGAGGGAGAGATGGATATTGGCAATGCCAAATGAGAAAAAAAGCTTGAGGTGCTTAAAGGAGATATATATTTGTGAGACACATTTCAATTGTGATTGGGTGTCAGTTTGGGGTGGCAAACGACAAAAAGAACCCCCATCAATATTTCCTGGAGTACTGAAATCAGCTTTGAAGCAGGTGACCTCAGCCCCACGCCCAACATAATCTTCTACGTCAGAATCAAGAGCTAAGAAGATGCAGGCAGCTGATGAGGCTGCAGACAATATCCAAGATTTCGACCACGTCTGTGCTAAAATCAGCTCCTATTTTCCTGGCTTTAACGTCATAAAAGACCAGGAAAACCTTTACCTATCAAGAACTGATGCTACTGGACAAACTGTCAAACAGTTCTTCCATTTCCAACAAGTTCACTCACCTTTTGGATTTCTATTCTTGAATAGAGTTGAGAAAGATGGCATTGAGATGCCCAAACGACTTTTTCCTTTGCAGAAGAACAGCCTGCTCTCAAAATGGTCCCAGATTAGATCCATAACTGACCAGGTAAACATCTATGAAATTGCAAGCAAGGAAATTCTTCAGCTTGTAATAAGCCAGCTCTGTTGGATGACTGAGGCACACGAGCTTCCTCATTTCACCTTCCTTCTATTGCAGCTGCATCTTATGTTCAAACCTCTTGATTGTCACTGATTTGATACTGATACTATGATTTTTGAAATGCTTGCTTCACATGCTATGGTTGTTGAAGTTGCCTGCCATTTTGGTGGTCCACGCTATATTCTACGCATTTTGCCCTGCAAAAAACTAACTGCCGATCAGCTGAAGGAACTCCTTATCGAAGCTGCATCAGCTGTAGTTGGTGCTGGCGGTACTGTGATTTCTTTGATATGTGACAATTGCAATACAAACCACAGTGTTTATTCAAAACTTGGAGGACCAGGAAGTTGCCAAGTGCTGTCAATTCAAGAGCAATCTATGTTCTTAGTGTACGACTACGTGCATATCTTCAAAAATGTTCGCAACAACTGGATTACTGTTGATGGCAAGACACTCTCATTTGTCGTAGATGGTAATGAGTACAAAGCTTACTGGAGTGATATTCAGAAGGTTTATGAGATTGACCGGGCTACTCCTATTCTCTGAACCAAGCTGACGCACACCGCTGTTTTCCCCAAGCCCCTTCAACGCCAGAGCGTACCATTGGTATGCCAAGTGTTCAATGACAAGACTGTCGCTGCTTTAAAGACATTCAAGGATTCACTGGGCATCAGCGAAGGCACAATCATCCTCACCCAGATAATGAGTGAGTGGTTCAAGATGATGAACGTGAAAGACCGTTTCTCAGCTATCCATCTGCGTGACGAATCCAGACAAGATGGACAGCAGACTGTACAAGTTTCACTCGGCTGGAGCAGGCCTGCCAAATTATATCTACCTGCGCATGGCAAGGAGGTGGTGGTCGTAAGCTGAAGCTAACTCAGCAAACTGCTGAAGCCTTCACTGTGTCCACACGTAATAATGTGCATGCTGCCAAATTGTTTCTGGCAGAGAAAGACTTTGACTACGTTCTTCCTGCTATATTTGCAGATGAAGCCTTGGAAAAGTTTTTCGGCCAAGCCAGGCAAAGAAGCGGTGGAAACTTCTACATTGACGTAGTTGACATTATGGCTGCAGCTAAAATTGTAAATTTGCAAACACTCATTAAGCATGACATTATGCCCGAATCTAGTTCTCGTGTGATTGATTGCGACAAGAACTGTACAACTTCCATAAATCCAGATGAGCGAAGTGAACTCATTGACGAGATTACTCCTCAAGACACTCAGGATCTCTTGGGGTCTGACGATGCCCTTAAGCATAAAGTAGTTTATTAGGCCGGACACCTTGTTCATAAATATGGCGATCGCACTAGTATGGAGATCATTGATGATGAAGATGGTAACGAGGTGTCATCTGAGTTTCTAGATAATTTGAATTGAGGTGGATTGAGTGTGCCGACTCTGTCAACCGTATTTTTTGTACATCATGCCTATAATTTGTATGACAAGACTAAAATGCGTTGCCGATTTCATTTTGCTGAGCTGTTATCCTCTGTAGATGCACCTTTAGCTCGTAGTAATGCTGCATGTACTACTTTAGCTAACATTCTATTGAAAGCTCATGTCCTCAATGTAAGTGACAAAGAAAAACTTTGGGATGCCTCAGGAGGCAAGAAAAGCTCTCCAACTGGTGATAGACATACACATAGTTGTAATAGGCATAGTGTTGTGACATGCATATAATGTTTATGTAATACGATATATGACAATAAATATGAAAGTTTGACAGCTCTACACACTTGCATCTTATTACAATCAACCATCTCTCACAGTTTATGAGTTAGACACAAAAACGGGCAAAAAATACTAAAATTCAGTAATTTGACCTTGAAATATGACCTTTTGACCTTGAAGATGACCTCAGGTGGTGTTGAAAATGACACTATTGAACTCGCTGTCCTCAAAAGCCCCTATATGGATCCCGAGATCATGTCTCTAGCTCTTCTAGAAGTCATTTTAGCCCCAGACTCAAGTTAATATAATCCTTCAGACTCAAGTTACAAACCCCGAGATCGTGAGGTTCCAGTCCTTCTCTATAGGAGTCTATGTCAGTAGATGAAGCCTATCGTTTGAAAAATCTGAAGACGCAGACCGACACTCGCCTCGACAAAGTCAAGTGTTCCTCTACCATTAAAAGAAACTTGTTTTGCCCACTCTTTTATTTTAATGCTGGATAAACACTCAAATTAAGCTGGATTTCAAAATGTTGCAAGGGACGAGCGGCAAATGGGCATGGCGGTGTGGGAAAATATGCAAGCAAGCTTGAGAGGTTTGTTTCATGGTCTTGCAGAACAATACTGCTTTTGGATCCAACAGAAGTTTCACCAGAGTTGGTTTCCATCTTGAAAGGTGCCACCACGGAGTTACCCACTTCCCATGCCAAGCACTGCGCCCACCTAGTGTATCACGGCTTGCATGCCACCCTGGGTCCAAAAGTCAACTTGGACAATCTGCTCGAGGCCCTGTTGGTAAGATTTCCCTTTGCCTGTTTTGACCATGTTACCCTAACAAGGATTATCTTTTTCCTTTTTGTCTCACTGCCATGCTCATTGTTTAAGTTTGGTACTTTTATCTTTTTATTACCTGTTGCTTGTTAGAGCCTTTTTCGGTCACAATTCCCTGCAATTTGATTGCCTGACAAAACACAGGTCTTGTGACAAGGTAGCCTTCTCCACCACAAACATCACTGTGGACGACGAGTTTGGTTTATGTACACCACCATAGGTGGACGGAGGTTATGTTTTCACCCCTGTTTGTCCGTCTGTCAGCACGATGCATCAAAAGGTTATGGACGGATTTGTTTGAAATCTGTTGGACAGGTTGTGAGTGTAACAAGGACAAATCGATTCGATTTTGTTGAAGACCCGGATCCGGATAAGAGAACTTTTTAAGTGATTCTTCACCATTGAGATATGGGGCCAAAAACGATATTTTGGGGGGGCACGATGTGTCAAAGTTGTGGATGGAATATGACAAAACTTGGTGGATGAGTTGGTTAAGTGACAAGAACAAGCGGATCAGATTTTGGTTCATGTCCGGATTCAGATCCGGCCTATCAGTGGGATAGGCAAAACGTAAATTCTTCAGCCTGGTGGAGGTATGTGCTCTACCGATTGATTGCCTTTCTTGTTGTTCTTGCATTTTTCCTGCCGTGATATTGAAAAGCTTGAATCAAAATGAATCCTTCAGAAAGCCTTATGACTAAGTGTGAGCTTCAAAACGAAGCCTCAGCGTTGTTCAAATTCACAAACTGTGCCTTTCGGTGTCTCAGGCTCAGGATGAAGCTTGCCTGCTCAGGCTAGCACAGCGCATGGCGGACACACAGGAAGAAGCTGCTGGGCGAGACAACATGGGGGGAGCACGGCGATACCTCATTGAGGCCTTGTCTGGCCTGAAGAAAGAGATTGACAGCTTGGAATCATCATCTGGTCAGAGCCGGGGGAGTTTTAGAGACGGATGCGTCTTGAAAGAAGAAAAATTGAATTATTTGAACAAAATGTACTACTGGAGTCTCTTTTTACGTCTCTTTGCATGGAATTATAAATAAACTCCTCTAGAGTCTAGACCATCGAACAGCAGATCGTAACGGTTTGCTTCCCATACATTGAGAGGAAGTGAAAGACAGCATTGTGTCCGCACCTGCCAGTTCCCACAGGTGCAGACTGTGAAACTGGACTGCATGCAGTTCCCGTTCCGCTGGCGAGCTGCATTCCGCACAATTGGCGAGATGATAACCTTGGTAATGGCCTTGTGCACTTTGTCTGAGGTTATTGATATTGATCTTATCTATCAATCCCTATGAATCGTATGAATGCACTTTGAGTTATGCCTTTCTTTCCTCGGCATTTAAAAGTACCTTTCTGTCCTCATGCTCATCATTTTAAAAGGATAGAGCACCAACAAACAACCATGGCACAAGCTTTGATTTGCCTTATGCCTTTCATTTTCTGAGGTTTTATATTGCATTGTGGACGCATTTACACAGTAACATAATGCTGGGCCACGTAAGCACACCGAGCCACATTCTTTCAGTCTGTACAATATGAGCAATTAGCCATCCTGAACCCATAGGCATGCCTTTTATTTGTTCGTAAACTTTCCAGCTGAACGTAAAATACGTTTTCAAGCAAAAAGCAAGCAGCTTCATGAGGTGTGTAATCTTCAGGCCCTTGGGGGGGGGGGGCACGTGGGACGTCTCACTTTTCTATGAGCCTTTTATCGTGCTCAAGTTCCATCTCAATAAGTTTTCAAACTTCTCCCTGGGAGTGAACCCACCATATCCAGGTGTTGCCTGGATCGTGTCATCACACATGTGTGGAAACTTTTTTTAAAGCCATTTTTTTGGAAGTTTCACAGGAATTTCTCTCTTGTTTGTATGCAAATTAACATTACAGGATACGTTCTGATCCAGAGAGACCTGAGGCATTACCAAAGGGCCGAAGTTGTATTGACTTTGGGGGTTGAAGAGCCATTTTCGTTGCCGACCCCAGACTTGCGCATCTTATCCTATGAGAAAAACCAGTGTGAATCGACTGCAAGTTGTTGGTGATGCTCTTTTTACTTCTGCTTCACTAAACATTACCTGCTGAACCAGCATCTCTTCACTATTGCCAATACTCATCTCCGAAATCACCAAACTCTCAGTTTGATTGCACGTCACCAACAAGATGATGGAAGCCATTACTGTCTGGCAACTTCCTCTCATACGGCTTACAATCGATTTTGTTTCCATTCTCATTACATCACTGAAGACAATATATTTCTGTAAATACAGCAGTGGATGGATATTTTACTGCAGCTTCACTTCCTGCTAATGGTATTTAGATCCTCAGACTCTCCTGGCCAGGATGATATCCTCTATATGGGCTGTTTCACAGTCATGGTCATTTCTGGTATTTTGTACCCTTGCATGCTAAATAGCTAAATGAGAGGCTGTAGTATCTCTGTCATTAGGGCCAGTAGTTGGTACAAGTGATGGCACAACTTGGACCACTTTTTATTTGACAAAAAAATGTCAATTTTTGGCAGAATGGCATAAAAATTGCCATTTTTTTTTTGACAAATAGCTGTCTCATTTTCTCCAGGTACACTGCATTCACAATGTATAAACAAATACAAGCAGAAATTGGGACTTTTATTTGTTGTTGCATCAATTTAATACCTCTTCTGTACTTTGTCCACAACATATTATTCATTTCAGACTATGAATATTTATTTCACCCTCAATAAATATGTCCCACCGTTCGTCCGTCAAGAAATGTCCTCTCCGGAAATGCATATTGTAGAATATTTTTTTTTATATAAATAAAGGGTCTTTTTAAAGGTTTATTGTGTGTTTTACCAAGTGTGTATATACCTGCACTGATATTATGCTACAAAGTTTAAGTGTAACCAATAACCTTCTATTTGCATGGCCTGCACTGATTGCCTTACATGTGTCCGTCAAAAATGTGTCCTCTCCGGAAACACCTAAACTGCCACGAGTTATAAGGAAACTACTTGCTGGCTATAAATTTTGATGTTTTGTAAGGTTGACATGGTCATGAATATCCATTATCAGTAAAAGGTATTTACATTTATGTAATTTATCTTGTTACAACATTGATAAATGTATTACTTTGCAGTTATATCTTGTACAGAATGTATTGCTTCATGTCAAAAAATTATGTCCTCTCCGGAAGAAATATGTGATTTTCTTAATATTTTTCAGTGGTGGTAAACTTTTATTTTCAGAGATAAATTAGTAATTTTTTCAGAATATGTAGAAAAGTACATGTACTTTTAAAATTTTGTGCTAAATTCCATCATATGCAGTGCTATTAGTGACAGTGGTAATTAAAACATATCTTTTTTCTGGATATTTGAAACTTAGTTCAGTCTTTTATTGATATTTCTACAAATATACTTTATTTGTATACTGAATCATAATTCCAGTAATGGAATAATACTTGTGGAACATATGGAAACCACTGAAGTTTGATAGTGTTGTTATTTTGTGGTTGTAGTTGAATTGTATTAATGACTGTTGTAGTTTAAAAAAATACTCTCCTAACATCCTTGGGGTGTTATTGAGTCCCCCAGACTCTGTATAGAATTGATTGATGAATTTTGTGTGGACAGTGGCGTGAAAACGGGAAAGCAGGGGGGGCCGAAAAACACCTCAATGGATAGGTTATGAGCTGTAGTTGTGCACCTTGACACTGGTTTTTTGACAGACATGAAGATGCGAGGAAAAAACGGTATTTTTAATCGTGCTAATATATTATATTGCGAGACGCCAACCATGATGACGCTGCTAAACATCTACTCGCCTAGCGGCAGCACCGACCGCTGTGTATCTATTCATGGCGCCACCTGGTGTTCCTAGGGGACTCGTATGTTCAAAAGAACATACCCTTATATTTTTTGATAAGAAATATTCATTCAGATGCTCCAAAAAATTTGGATTGAAGTATTGTAATTAACAATGTTGGATTAGGAGAAATAAAAATATAAAAATATTGAGTTTGAATTTTTAGTGGTTGTGAGACAAACTTGGTACCCTCATTGTGAAACAGCCCATATCTCAAAGAACCTAATGTCCTGGGTCGTGTGCATTTTGGTCATTTCCTCATTGGTTTCTCTTTACCACTTCACTGCATCAAACGGCGTCACACACCTATAGGCCTGTCTGAAGCATCAAAAACCGAATTCATAAACTTTTTTACGACACCTGCTTTGTTACCTGTCGCTTGGAAACTGGTGACATTGAAAAACGCAATTGGATTAATGGTATTTGCTGAGCAGACATATGCACTCCAACTTTTTGTTCGATTGGTCTTGCCAAGAGGTTTTTGAGGATGCGCACAGTCACACACAAACACACCTTATCATGATCAAAATTTCCTGATTATCTGTACAGGTATACCGGTTATACCTTTTCATCGGGCATTTTCTTGGAAATGGAATTGTACCAACTGATACGTTATTCATCGGCAGAGTAGAGCAAAAGACAAATGGTGGATTCTGTGTCGCACAGACTTTTTGTACGACGTTCTTGAGAAGGAGGAGAACCTCGTGGCGCCACGGCTGAGTGATGACGACGGAACTGTGCAGCTTTCGCCACGAGACTCTGTTCTGTCGCAGACGTCCATCACTTCGGCCAATTCGGACATCGGGTATCCTGCTCTGCGGGTTTACGACTCTGGATACGAGGATTGCGACATTGACAATCGTGGACGCTCTAGTTCATTTCCCGAGCTCACGGTTCACATGCTGCGGTCACACGGAAATCGTGAGAGGTGAGGTGGTCTTTGCAATGTGATTTTGGTGGTAATTGTGTATCTTATCGACTTATTCATCACAATTTCTTACACCTGTCATGGCAGTTTTTTTGACACTCTCCACCTCCCCCCCCCCACGCCCCCATTGATGTTCAGTGTTGCTTTTCCTAACACCACTCCCTTCAATCCCCTCCCACCCCCCAATAATAAACACGTGACATCCTGAAGGAGAGCAATGTCGCTATTTAATATTTTGATTCAACTTCCATTTTTAACCTCCGCCATCGAAGATCGGAGGTTACTGTTTTCACCCCTTTCTGTTTGTTTGTGAACAGTATTACGGAAAAACTCCTCGACGGATTTCGACGAAACTTGGTGGGGGGATTAGGTATGGTCCAAGGATCATGCCATTCGATTTTGGACTCGTTCCAAAATCCAATATGGCCGCTATGGTGGCCATTTTGAAAAAATATTTGAATTTTTTTTTTTTTGCATTTATACATGTTTTAAGTGATTTCCAACCCCCCCCCCACCCCAAAAAAAAATTGTTAGAGAAAAAAAAATGTTTGAAACTTTTTTTTCAACAAAATTTTGATTTCTTTTTTTCCATTTCTACATGTTATAAGTGATTTTCAACAAAAAAAAAACATGCCAAAATTATAATTGCGGCTGATTTTGGAACTTCAGGTGGATATACCCACGTAAAATTAATTTCTGTCTCAAGGAATCTAGTTATGACGAATGAATTGAGTATGTAAAAATTAAAAGTAAAAGGGAAAGTTGCAAACTATAACTCTGTGATCACTATTGACGTCAAATTGAATGAATAGGATATCGGGTTCACTTGAGTGACCTAGCAGTATTAGCGGTGGAGGTTTTGTACTCTACCGAGTGCTCCCCCTCTCGTTCTAATTTGTTATTGGTGGCATCCGACAGCTCAGTCAATGATTTAATGGTGCTCTTCAGCTCCCGCCAAATTTTACAACCTTGTAGTTGAACTTCCTGCTATGTCCTTTTCAGAAATGCTCTCCCGTCACTTCTAATGAATGATGTAAACAGCATCTCTGCCATTTTTGACAAATTCAAGCGAAAGTAAAGTTGTTTCAAATTGACACGTTCTGAATGGAAATCTGATGAAGGGAAATCTAAGATGGCTGCACCCATGAAGGTGAAGATGCCATCACGTGACTGGAGCTCCGCCAGCCTCCTCTCCCATTGAGACACTCTGGGCAACACTCCCCTTCACACAACCCCAAAGCATCATGTATTTTGTGTACGGCCCCTTGGAAATGGTTGAAATTTATTCACCGAGACTTGGTATATACGCACATTTAAATTTGTAAAGTGGGAAATACATGATCATGCTAAAGCATTGACCATACTTGTGTGAAAAGTAATAAGTAGTGCAATGTCCCATTCATACTGATGACTCACATTGTCATGTTTCTCATCAGTAGTTCGACAGAATATTATGCAAGAAGCTTTGGCATCCATTTTAGTGTTTCCTTACAAATGCTTTTCAAGAGCCTGATGGTTGGGTTCCTCAATGTGTTGCTCTTTTGCCTCCCTCCCCAAGTCCCTTGCCAAATCTGCTTTTACGTCCATTATCACTGCTTCATAAAAAATTACAAACATTGAAACGTATGGAGGGAAGCCCACCACGAAGGGGTTCAGCCACACTCGCCTCTGGAACTCTGTCTTTGAATGACTCTGGATCGCCCACTCTACCAGTTCGCTCACACTACCATACTCCTTGCTTCTCATCTGCTCCTTGGTCTACTGTTAATACAGGAGAAACCAAAAATAGGACAAAGACAAAGATGGGCAGCATGGATGGAGAGGAAGAAGATGAGTGTGTGGAAAACAGCAAAGACAAGGTTGAAAGGTGGAAAGAAATGGAGAGTAATGTAGGGATTGACAGTGGCTATGGTATGGCACCTGATGATGGAGGATCGCTTGAGAAGGAATGTAATGAGTTAGGCAAGAAGGAGAGGGAGGACTATGATGAGGAAGAGACTGCTGCAGGCATAGGACAAATATTTGAAGAAGAAAAACGAATGCATGTTAAACCAGAGGATGACACGAAGTTGCACAATATGGTAGAGAGTGCAGAAGAAAGGGATGAAGAGCAAGAAACCAACTTGACAGCATCGCCGTTTGAACAAGGGAGGAAGAGACCACCGGTCATCCCACAGAGGAAGAGAAAAGAGAGTCTCAAAGTGACGAATGCAAGTTCGAGCCCTCCCGCAGAGCGAGCAAATACGATGGGCCGATCCTCAGATAGGGCGACTACTACTGGGACGTTATGTGAGCCGAGTGCCATGTCCAAGGAAATGAGGAGACTGGAAAATCTTCGGACATCATTTGCATCACGAGGTCGAAATGACAGCGCCGCTGCTCAGGCCCGGTGCGGGACGATCCGCCTTCTGGTGTTCGGAGGTGACCGGGCGCTCGGCAAGCTGGCTCGGTCCTACTGCAAGTTCCAGTGAGAGAAAACACTTACCTCTTTGTTGCATCATTACTATTACTGCATGCAGTGAGTGTGAAGTGCTTGTTGAAGTTTCATAAGAAGAGTGGTTTGATGGCCTCGTATTTATGCCTGCTTCCTTGTGCTGCCAATTATGAGATGCAATTTATGGATTGATGTCTCGATTTTGTGAGAGTGGGGTTGCCTGCACATCTTGAGGGACATATGTAAATGAAAATGGGGACATTAAGCTGTCTGCTGCTGTGTTCACATTAACTTGTACACAATGCGCATTGCATAGAGCCAAACACACCGTTGTACCCTTCTTTGAAAGGAGCTCAAACATGCTTTAAGTTTGTGTTGGTATGCCCCCTCCTGTCAAGTCACAAATAATGTTGCAATGCTCAAAGGGGGTGGTTTTTGGAACAAACCACCTGTCAAACAACCACAAAGGCACACTGATGATGTGCACATCCATGATTTAAATCGATGCTCTTTTACTGCCGACAACACGTGCTGTGATGGGTTGTTCTACCTTACGCATCACAAGAGCCAGAACTACTTTCTGAACTAACAGACCACAACATTTATCAGTACTTTAAGAACACAATATTATGCAAACACAAGTATTGCGCATCCTCAAGTATCCTGCTTAAGCTAGATAACCACACTGAGAAACTTGTTGATGTTCAAAACAATGTTCCTACAAACATAAGGGCACATTGAGGCTGTCATCACTCTATACAAGCATGGCCCCACTCACAGTACACTGAAAACAGCCCCACTCACAGCACACTCTGTTAAAGCACAGCCCCATTCACAGCACACTCTGTTTAGGCACAGCCCCACTTACAGCACACTCTGTTTAGGCACAGCCCCACTCAGCACACTCTGTTTAGGCACAGCCCCACTCACAGCACACACTGTTTAAGCACAGCCCCACTCAGCACACTCTGTTTAGGCACAGCCCCACTCACAGCACATTCTGTTTAGGCATAGCCCCACTCACAGCACACTTTGTACGTTACAGCCTTGAATGAACACGGTAACTTACATTATGACTTGCTTGAGATTGCGGTACAAGACATTCCATAAAGTGGGACAATGGGAAAAATATCGTTACCGTTTAGGTGTATTTTTCTTGTTGTTTGTTTCTGAGTTCTCATGTTAGAGCAGGAATTTCAAAATGCTTCAAATTCCAACCTGCGTCCTCGTGCCAGCACGATGAGAACGTTTTGTTGTGACAATTGTGAAACTGAAGTTAGTTAGTTAGTTTGTTATCGAGTAGAGTTAACCAGGTAAATTGCTTAAATTTGGATGATTTAGCAGAGAAAGCACACCTGCATAAATCACATCGGTGCCACATTTCGATCTGGTTGACCGGGCTTGACTGTATTTCAGCTAAACGTGTTCCTCCAATCACAATAAGGGGATTTCAAAACAAATCATAATTTTGGCTCCTGATTGGAAGAAAGAAATCACTTGCTTGAAAGATGCTTCATCACAGTTAATTACTGAAAAAGTTATTTTGTTATTCTTAGTGGTACAGCAGCAGAGTCCCAGCTGTAGAAACATTGATAATCAGTTCCTTTTGCGGCATTTCTTTGCAATGTTAACCGTGAAGGCAATAACCATTCAGTGTGCACCATTGGTGATTGCCAATGGCAGCAGGAGGGTGATGAACCAATCAGAATCGTCATTCCCTTTCTTGATATATTTTCTCATCACTTGAGATGTCAACTGTTACATCAACTCACAAATTTGTGCGCGCCTCTTCGCAAGTGTACTTCTCATTCGGGTCGCATTGCATTGGATGTCGTGGTGGGGAAAACAGGGGTAAATGGTCCTTTATTTACAAAACATTGCATTGTTTCGCCCAATTTAGTTTTGATTTATCACCTTGTTTTTATTTTTGCACAACTTATAAATTATTTTGAGACCTTTGACTATTTCTGAGAACGTAAACCTCAATTGAGTAATTCTGCCCAGGTAATTCTGCGTAACGTCCTTGATCAGGTGGGTAAGTAGTGCTCTCACATCTGCTTTACAAGCTCAATTTGTGATACCGATAACTCTCCAGATGAGGGTAAAGAGCTTTGATCTTCTGTATGGGTCACAGTGAAAGATCAACTCATCGATGAAAAACTGTCATCGTTGCCAGGAATTATTGTTTCCTTTATCATTCCTGACAGGTCCAAAGTAAGGGAATTTATTTTGTTCATAAAAGGTTGAAATTCAAGATTATGATGAAATGTCACAATACACTTTAAATGTCACAAACTTGTTAATCATTTCTTTATTTCTCTGTCAAGCTCCTGAAACTTTCCAAAACTCTCTCTCAAGCCTGCCCAATGAAATTAACAAAATTATTTTTTTCTGTTGCCAAATGTATACCAGTGTTGAATATGCCGTTTTAATGAAAATGAGTATCGGAGACACTTTCTGAGATGTACGTGTACACCGCAGGCAGCATGAAGCCATTCAGCCGGCCATCGTTGGACGTTTCCATCTCGAATTCTACTATGTGCCCCTCACACCACCTCAGACCTTTCCGGGACAGCAGAACCATGCAGGAGGCCTCGTGCCGGTGAGGATGGAGTTTGCGTCTCCATGGAGGCAGTTTAGATAAAGCCGGGAACTTGGCACAGGCACGGACTAACTTGCAACCTTGTGGGGTCGTGCATTGATAGGAGTGTGAGAATGGACAGCAAGATGAACTTGGTCACGGTGCAAGCTTGCTCGGCCGTATCGACCCTTGGTATGACCGTAATGTGCTGTGCATCTCCAACATTGTCCCCAGCTTCCGAACAAAGGTTTGTTTCTCCGTGTTGCTTTATCTACCTTGTCGTAACGACCACATCATACCCTGATTTGTTAAGTCATACGACACGATTCAAATGTGTCATACCGTATTCTGCACCATACCATTTACAGTTGTGCTATTCCCCAGCCCGGTAGTGAGGTGGCACCAGGGCGTTCTGAGAAAGAGGTTGGAATCCTGGCTGATATGTTGATGCATTTCTGCCGC
Organism: Eptatretus burgeri; assembly: GCF_056783735.1. Lineage (NCBI taxonomy): Eukaryota > Metazoa > Chordata > Myxini > Myxiniformes > Myxinidae > Eptatretus > Eptatretus burgeri. Next base: position 41,775,332 of record NC_140975.1, read on the forward strand.
TTCGCCTCAAGCCCATTGCATTTGCCTCTCTTCCAAGTGGAGGTAACAAAAAGAGGGGGAAAATCATCATGATGTGATCCTTTATATGTAACATTCTTCATTGATTAATGAAGGTCAGCAGATTAAGGTGGGGGGGGGGAGAGATGTTCAACCCTGTATAACCTCCTCAGTCCTGGTTATATGTTCCATATACTGAACATCCATATCAATCATCAGACGCTATAACAGAAAATTAACGAGAGATTTCATAGAACACATTACCTCACACTGTCTGGAGATACAAGGACATGGGCGGGATCGAAGAGCGGAAAATTTGATTTGTCGGGATGACGTGAAATGCAGTTTTATTTTGTCCAATAATGCGAAACGGAAGGGTTTTGAAAGTGCTGAAAAGGCTATTTGTGTTCTGCAATGTTCAAGTATATAATTTAAATGAAATAAAATAAAGAGTTTATAGGTTGTAGAAAATAATAAATTCTGGAAGTTTTACTGCTTTACTGTAACTTTATTTATCGATACAGTGTCTTATACACCACCTTATTTGACATGACTAAGTACTGCTAAACGGAAGGGTGTTGAAAATGATTACAAAAAAAAGACGATTTGTGTTCTGCAGTGTTCAAGTATATAATTTAAATGAAATAAAATAAAGAGTTTATAGGTTGTAGAAAATAATAAATTCTGGTCGTTTACTGCTTTACTGTAACTTTATTTATTGATACAGTGTCTTATACACCACCTTATTTGACATGTCTAAGTACTGCTAAACGGAAAGGTGTTGAAAATGATTACAAAAAAAGATGATTTGTGTTCTGCAGTGTTCAAGTATATAATTTAAATGAAATACAATAAAGAGTTTATAGGTTGTAGAAAATAATAAATTCTGGAAGTTTACTGCTTTACTGTAACTTTATTTATTGATACAGTGTCTTGTACACCTTATTTGACATGTCAAAGTACTGCTAAACGGAAGGGTGTTGAAAATGATTACAAAAAAAAGACGATTTGTGTTCTGCAGTGTTCTAGTATATAATTCAATTGAAATAAAAGATAGATTTTAAAGGTTGTAGAAAAAAAAATTCTGGATGTTTACCGCCATTGACTCATTGTCTTATACACCACCTTGTTTGACATGTCCAAGTACTGATAAATGGAAGGGTGTTGAAAATGATAAAAAGGTCTGCAGTGTTAAAGTATATAATTCAATTGAAATAAAATAAAGGTTTGAAAGGTTGTAGGAAAAAACAAAAATTCTGGGAATTTACCACCATTGATGTCGGTGTTTTACACCACCTTATGTAACATGTTACATTTGTTATTTGTCCCTGTTGTCCGAGTCCTTTATGACATCCTTAAAAACAGAACGTTTTTTGTTTGAAATTATTTCCAATCTTGTTTGACTGCCAGGCAGGCAAATAGAGTAAAAATATTACCTCACTCCTTTCTTTGCGTGCGTAATCAGACCAAATTCATAGCCAAAGTACTGCTAAACGACAAGTTTGTTTTCCGATTCATGTTCAAAATACAACATTCAATTGAAAATAAGTTGTTACTCGATCATAAACTGACGTTTGTAGACAGGACAAACAGACAGACAGACATGAACCAATTACTTAGCCCCACTTTTCGCTTCGTGTGAGTGGTAAAAATGTTCAGCGTGCTGAACAAAAGGACCAAGGACACACACACACACACACACACACACACACACACACACACACACACACACACACACACACACACACACACACACACACATGATTTGCCGCCCATTCCACACTTTATTCAAATTGATACACTTCATTATAATCATGAAATATTGATGCATCGAATAGCACAATTAATTGTTGCAATCTTTGCCCACAGCTGACCTTGGCATCGGGTGAGCGAAGGAAGGAAGTGTTCGCCCTACATCTTGAGCTGGGTTTTCTTGCCGATCGCCGTGCTATCCATGCTGCAGGTGAATGAGTTCAAGAGGTATCCCGAGAATGGCCACAACTGACAGGCCCAAAGTGATATGGAACCATTGTTATTTTATATCCAAGCAAATGCAATTCTGGAAGTTTACCACCATTGATGCAGTGTCTTATACACCACCTTATTTAACATGTCCAAGTATTGCTGGATGGAATGGTTTTGAAAGTGCTAAAAAAAAGTGATGTTTGTTCTAGTGTTCAAGTATATAATGCAATTGAAATCATAGAGGTTCCAATGATAATGAGATGGGGTGGGGGAGAGGTAGGTACTCTACGTATCGTCTCCTGTTCTCCAGGTAAAGCAAGAAACCGTTTTGGAGTTGAGGGTGAACGGGAGGCTGTGCCACTTGCTCTGAACGTCACCTACTACAAGGTTAGAAGGCAATGTGTGTCCCAGAAAATGTGACTCAGCTTGAGATGTGTATAGTGGGATGGCAGGGTAAATGGGAATTGGTTTATGAAGAATTTTATGGTTTTGTTTTTCAACAATTTTTTTTTTCCTTGTGTTGTGTTAAAGCTCTGGTCACATGGTCACTTTGCATTCAAAAGGAATTACTTCATTGCATCCACATGAAGTTCAATAATTCATAGCCTCATGATCCTTCATCATGACACTTCAGCAAATGGGAAACTAAAAGGCTGGCTGCAGATCAAATGAATCAAATGAGAAATTGGAGAAGGATAAGCGAGTTGAATGGGATAAGAAGAGGAAGATCTTTATTCTTAACAAGGACAAATGTGTCAAAGAGCAACGTCCTAAAGGTTTTGTCTTCACCAGAAGAAGAACAAGAAGAGGAAGAAGAAAAAAAAAAAAAACAACTTCCGATATTTCATCACGTGCCGCACATCACGTCCGTCATGGACGATCTTCGTTCATGACGAGAAAATAGTGTATTTACGAAATTACAATATATTGTTACGAATTTGGAATTCGATTGCACACAACAGACAGGTTCCTTTAGTCAGCTATGTCGATAAGTGCTTGTTCCCAAGATAGCTCACCTTCCATTGTTTAAATGTTTAGAAATCGATTAGATGCGCTGTGGATCAATTTAATAGTTAGGGAACGAACAATGGAGACGTCCCTCCCCCTCTTCTGCGAAGAGGAAGAAGAGCCCTTCCGTCCCGTGATTCATGACGTCAACAACTCCCTCCCACCCGTGGATGAGCGGGGGATGGATCACGAGGGCGTGAGTCACGCTGGGCGCAGGGGAGGGGGGCAGAGAAGGATAAAGAGGAGATCCTTTTTCTTTGTTCGGGTTCGTTCGGAGTTGAGGGCTGCGTAGTTCAGCAGACCTTTGGGTCCTGTTTGGCTTGGGTTAGGGTTGAGGCTTTCGGTAGCTTTTTGCTTCTGCAGAGGAGTTGTTCAGCAGTGCTTCGGGTCCTGCTTGGATTAGTAGGCTTTTTGGAGAGCTGCTTTGTTTTGAAAGAGAGTTGAGCCGGTTGCTCGGCTCGAGCTGCGAATGGTGGCTTCTTCTTCTTCTTGGTTCGTGGAGCTCTTTGTTCTCCGTTTGTTTCCCGGCTTGGTGCGACTCATCGACCTCTTCTTCGAGGTGGTTCCTCAGGGAAGCCACGCATCGACGGGAAGGATCGGCGCCTCGTCTCACCAGCACGTGTTGAGAAGCGCGGGAGGATTCGCGGGAGCTCGGGAAGGATCGCGGCTCACGGCGATTGGATCCAGCTCGCTCTCGCTGGAGCCCGGGTCTGAACAACTTGAAGACCACACGAGGTGGAGAGGTTCGAGATAGGCTCTGGGTTTCAGCTCACCTGTCCTCCGAGCTGGAGCTCGTTATTCAAGGCCCCAGCCACCATTTCTTGGGTGTGTGTGCATACGTACGTGTGTCCATGGGCCCGTCTAATAAGTAGGAAACTGTTAAGTGCTTTGTGTGCTGTAAATCTTTGCATTGCATTTCGTATAGTTGGAATAGTTCTGCTCTTACGTGCTTCCCTAGTTCCTCATTATTATTAATAAATACCCCAATTGTTAAATGTTTTCAGCTCGTCGCGTCGATTCTTTCATTGACTGAGCATTTCGTGTGTTGGGAGTTAGAAAGCCGTTGGTTTGCCGTAAAAGGGGGACATTTGGACCGACGGTTCTCGGCGATTAAGCCGCTCGGAATCGCGCACGGGACAGGCTTGCCTCGGCGGTTTGTTCCGTCGAGGGTGGAATACCCCGGTAGTTGGATCACGTGGGTATTTAGGTACATTGAAGATTGGCAATCGGCCCTACCCCACGTGATCTTCCCATTGGCGTATTTCGGTTCTTGTACAAGGACCTGTCGACTCGGATTTATCTGGGCAGCGATCTATATTCCGGGCGATCGGTCGGGCCGACTCGACTTGCGGCTCCGTCAGAGCGGTCGGTTGGCGGCCGACGCACCGGCCCTGTAACAATGTTAAATGGAATAATCTTTAAATAGTAGCGTGAACTTTTCGAAACTCAAAAGCAAATGTCCGAATATATTTAAAACTTCATGATGGACGCTCTCAAAAGGCACCCTCAATGCGAGGATGTGTACAGGTGCTTCGTATTTAAGGAGATACGGATCCTGTGTATAAAAAAGCCGAGTCCAAAAGGTTTTGTCTTCACAAGAAGAAGAAGAAGAATGCCGAGCGTTCTTAGAGCAGCGTTCGCTACGCCAGACGCTGCTAAAAAAAGAAAATAATCGAGTGCAGTACTTCATAAATAGATTTCCCCTAAAATGAACAAGCATCTTCAGAGTGAGTTTTTTTTTTTAAAAAGTTTTATCTGTGCATGACTTGTTATACATACACGTCATTTATGAAAGTCATTTTTACCTCTGCCACTGGAGGATGGAGATAATGTTTTCACCGCTGTCTGTTTGGCTGTTTGTTTGTCTGTAAGCAGGATATCAAACGCTGAGGATGGATTCGGATGAAAATTGGGGGACAGGTGGGGTGTGTGACAAGGACGTATTGATTCGATTTTGGTGAAGATCTGAATCCGTCGACTAGAATTTTATTTCCTCAGTGATTCTTCACCATTGAGAGATTGGGCTAAAAACGATACAAAGCAGGATATCTCAAAAAGTTTTGGACGAATTATGACAACTTGGTGCATGAGTTGGGTCGGTGGAATAAAACAAGTGAATTCGATTTTGGTGTGTGACAAAGACGAATGGCTGGATGCAGATCCGGACTATCAGTGGGATACAAAACGTAAACTGTTCAGTCTGGCAGAGGTATGTGCTCTACCGAGTACCATTTGAGTACCTGGTTATGCTGCACACAAGAGGCAGTCATGGAGGACCCAATGACGAGTTTACTTTTCAACACATTTCTGGTCTTACCAGTTCTTACTAATCACAGCCCACGTTAGAAGTGGACCTTTCATATTCACACACAAGCTTTCCTCAAACTTAACAATGAGAAAACACTTGCGTTCTTCCTCTTTTTACCGCAGAGATTTCTCAGCGGGCGGATACGGAAGCACTCTGCAGACAAAAACTGCACTTCGATAAAGATGGAAAGGGACTCCAAGCTGGGTAAGCAGTAGTAGGAGCCAAAGTGCCAAGTGTGGAGTGCATTTAACATGGTCAAATTCAATAAGCATTGTTCTCATTGTTGGTGATTGTGATGTCCTTTCAGAGGGTGACCTCATGGTGCTGAAGTTGACCTTCATGGAAGTCATAAAGAGGTCACAAGGTGGGAAAGGAAAGGCTTTGGCAAATCAGGTAGGCTCCAGAGCTCAATTTGAGGTTAAGGTAAAATTAATATGAAACGCCATTCTTTGAAAAGTCTCACAATTGTGTAAATGTTTTCTGACTGATTAAATATTTGACGAGTCCCAACTCCAACTTGATGCTTCTCTCTCCCATTGGCGGGCTGTCGAAATCAAATGAATATATATATATATATATATATATATATATATATATATATATATATATATATATATATTTCTTATCCATTTCTTCACTCAAATGGGATTTGATGTTTGTGGGGAAAGAGAAAACAATTCCATACTTCAATCCCAGCGACACAATAGCATGATCGATAGGGGCCAAGAATCGCTTATGAGAGAGAGGGGGAGAG
>NC_140975.1:41788863-41821363 GCF_056783735.1 Eptatretus burgeri
GGGGATGGGAGAGTGAGAATGAGAAACACTGGGGCAGAGAGAGAGAGGGAGAGAATGAGAGAGAGGGTGAGAGGGAGAGAATGAGAGAGAGGGGGAGAGGAAGAGAATGAGAGAGAGCGGAGGGAGGATGGGATGGGAGGGTGAGAATGAGAAAGAAGGGAATGATAAACAGAGGGGCAGAGAGAGAGAGAGGGGGAGAGGGAGAGAATGAGAGAGAGGGTGAGAGGAAGAGACAGAGAGAGAGAGAGGGGGTGGGAGGGTGAGAATGAGAAACAGAGGGGTAGAGAATGAGAGAGAGGGGAGAGGAAGAGAATGAGCAAGAGGGGGAGAGGAAGAGAATGAGAAAGAAGAGAATGAGAAACAGAGGGAGAGAGAGAGAGAGAGAGAGAGAGAGAGAGAGAGAGAGAGAGAGAGAGAGAGAGAGAGAGAGAGAGAGAGAGAGAGAGAGAGAGAGAGAGAGAGAGAGAGAGAGAGAGAGAGAGAGAGAGAGAGAGAGAGAGAGAGAGAGAGAGAGAGAGAGAGAGAGAGAGAGAGAGAGAGAGAGAGAATGAGAGAGAGAGAGAGAGAGAGAGAGAGAGAGAGAGAGAGAGAGAGAGAGAATGAGAGAGAGAGAGAGAATGAGAGAGAGAGAGAGAGAGAGAATGAGAGAGAGAGAGAGAGAGAGAGAGAGAGAGAGAGAGAGAGAATGAGAGAGAGGGGGAGAGGAAGAGAATGAGAGAGAGGGTGAGAGGAAGAGAATGAGAGAGAGGGGGATGGGAGGGTGAGAATGAGAAACAGAGGGGTAGACAGTGAGAGAGAGGGAGAGAGGAAGAGAATGAGAGAGGGTGAGAGGAAGAGAATGAGAGAGAGGGTGAGAGGAAGAGAATGAGAAAGAAGGGAATGAGAAACAGAGGGGCAGAGAGAGAGAATGAGAGAGAGGGTGAGAGGAAGAGAATGAGAGAGATGGGGAGAGGAAGAGAATGAGAGAGAGGGTGAGAGGAAGAGAATGAGAGAGATGGGGAGAGGAAGAGAATGAGAGAGAGGGTGAGAGGAAGAGAATGAGAAAGAGGGTGAGAGGAAGAGAATGAGAAAGAGGGTGAGAGGAAGAGAATGAGAAAGAGAGAGAGGGGGAGAGGAAGAGAATGAGAGAGAGGGGGAGAGGAAGAGAATGAGAGAGAGGGGGGATGGGAGGGTGAGAATGAGAAACAGAGGGAGAGAATGAGAGAGAGGGTGAGAGGGAGAGAATGAGAGAGAGGGGAGAGGAAGAGAATGAGCGAGAAGGTGAGAGGGAGAGAATGAGAGAGAGGTTGAGAGGAGGAGAATGAAAGAGAGGGGGAGAGGAAGAGAATGAGAGAGGGGGAGAGGAAGAGAATGTGAGAGAGGGGGAGAGGAAGAGAATGACAGAGAGGGGGAGAGGAAGAGAATGAGAGAGGGGGGAGAGGAAGGGATGGGAGAGTGAGAATGAGAAAGAAGGGAATGAGAAACAGAGGGGCAGAGAGAGAGAGAGAGAATGAGAGAGAGGGTGAGAGGAAGAGAATGAGAGAGAGGTTGAGAGGAAGAGAATGAGGGAGAGGGGGGATGGGATGGGAGGGTGGGAATGAGAAAGAAGGGAATGAGAAACAGAGGGGCAGAGAGAGAATGAGAGATAGGAAGAGAATGAGAGGGTGAGGGAGAGGAAGAGAATGAGAGGGTGAGGGAGAGGAAGAGAATGAGAGAGAGGGGGAGAGGAAGAGAATGACAGAGAGGGGGAGAGGAAGAGAATGAGAGAGAGGGTGAGGGGCATTGTTTCAAAGGCTGTGTGGGAGATGGATGTATGAAGTCTGCACAGGATGGGACAGGGACAGAATGAGGAGGAGGTGAGAATGAGAAAGAAGGGAATGAGAAACAGAGGGGCAGAGAGAGAGAGGAGGGTAAGGCAGCGAATGAGGATCAAGATAATAGAGTGTGGGAGATTGAGAGAATGATAGGGAGAGAGAGGAGGATCAAGAGAATGAGAGGAGGACGAGATTTAAAGAGAAGGGAAGGGGGAGGGAGAGAAAGCAGGAAGGGGAGAGTGCAGAAAGGAGAATGAGAGAGAGGAGGAGAGGAGAGAAGGACAGAGAGGGGGAGAGGAAGAGAAATGGAGAGAGGGAGAGGAAGAGAATGAGGGGGCAGTGGAAGAGAATGAGGAGGGAGAGGAAGAGAATGAGCGAGAGGGGGAGAGGAAGAGAATGAGCGAGAGGGGGAGAGGGGGAGAGGAAGAGAATGAGCGAGAGGGGGAGAGGGGGAGGAAGAGAATGAGCGAGAGGGGGAGAGAAAGAAGGGAATGAGGAGAGAGAGAGAGAGAGAGAGAGAGAGAGAGAGGGGAAGAGAATGAGCGAGAGGGGGAGAGGAAGAGAAAGAGAGAGGAAGAGAATGAGCGAGATGGTGAGAGGGAGAGAATGAGAGAGTGGGGGGATGGGAGAGTGAGAATGAGAAACACTGGGGCAGAGAGAGAGAATGAGAGAGAGGGTGAGAGGAAGAGAATGAGAGAGAGGGTGAGAGGAGGAGAATGAGAGAGAGGGGGAGAGGAAGAGAATGAGCGAGATGGAGAGAGGGAGAGAATGAGAGAGTGGGTGAGAGGAAGAGAATGAGAGAGAGGGTGAGAGGAAGAGAATGAGAGAGAGGGTGAGAGGAAGAGAATGAGAGAGAGGGTGAGAGGAGGAGAATGAGAGAGAGGGGGAGAGGAAGAGAATGAGCGAGATGGTGAGAGGGAGAGAATGAGAGAGTGGGTGAGAGGAAGAGAATGAGAGAGAGGGTGAGAGGAAGAGAATGAGAGAGAGGGTGAGAGGAAGTGAATGAGAGAGAGGGTGAGGGGCATTGTTTCAAAGGCTTTGTGGGATATGGATGTTTGAAGTCTGCACAGGATGGGACAGGGACAGAATGAGGAGGAGGTGAGAATGAGAGAGAAAGAGATAGGAGGGGAGAGATGAGAGAGGAGGGTCAGGGAGAGAATGAGGATCAAGATAATAGAGTGTGGGAGATTGAGAGAATGATAGGGAGAGAGAGGAGGATCAAGAGAATGAGAGGAGGAAGAGATTGAGAGAGAAGGGAAGGGGGAGGGAGAGAAAGCAGGAAGGGGAGAGTGGAGAAAGGAGAATGAGAGAGAGGAGAGGAGAGAAGGACAGAGAGGGGGAGAGGAAGAGAAATGGAGAGAGGGAGAGGAAGAGAATGAGGGGGGAGTGGAAGAGAATGAGGAGGGAGAGGAAGAGAATGAGCGAGAGGGAGAGAGGGGGAGGAAGAGAATGAGCGAGAGGGGGAGAGAAAGAAGGGAATGAGGAGAGAGAGAGAGAGAGAGAGAGAGAGAGAGAGAGAGAGAGAGAGAGAGAGAGAGAGAGAGAGAGAGAGAGAGAGAGAGAGAATGAGCGAGAGGGTGAGAGGAAGAGAATGAGAGAGAGGGTGAGAGGAGGAGAATGAGAGAGAGGGGGAGAGGAAGAGAATGAGCGAGATGGTGAGAGGGAGAGAATGAGAGAGTGGGTGAGAGGAAGAGAATGAGAGAGAGGGTGAGAGGAAGAGAATGAGAGAGAGGGTGAGAGGAAGAGAATGAGAGAGCGGGTGAGGGGCATTGTTTCAAAGGCTGTGTGGGAGATGGATGTATGAAGTCTGCACAGGATGGGACAGGGACAGAATGAGGAGGAGGTGAGAATGAGAAAGAAGGGAATGAGAAACAGAGGGGCAGAGAGAGAGAGGAGGGTAAGGCAGCGAATGAGGATCAAGATAATAGAGTGTGGGAGATTGAGAGAATGATAGGGAGAGAGAGGAGGATCAAGAGAATGAGAGGAGGAAGAGATTTAGAGAGAAGGGAAGGGGAGGGAGAGAAAGCAGGAAGGGGAGAATGCAGAAAGGAGAATGAGAGAGAGGAGAGGAGAGAAGGACAGAGAGGGGGAGAGGAAGAGAAGGACAGAGAGGGGGAGAGGAAGAGAAATGGAGAGAGGGAGAGGAAGAGAATGAGGGGGAGTGGAAGAGAATGAGGAGGGAGAGGAAGAGAATGAGCGAGAGGGGGAGAGGAAGAGAATGTGCGAGAGGGGGAGAGGGGAGAGGAAGAGAATGAGCGAGAGGGGGAGAGGGGGGAGGAAGAGAATGAGCGAGAGGGGAGAGAAAGAAGGGAATGAGGAGAGAGAGAGAGAGAGAGAGAGAGAGAGAGAGAGAGAGAGAGAGAGAGAGAGAGAGAGAGAGAGAGAGAGAGAGAGAGGAAGAGAATGAGCGAGAGGGGGAGAGGAAGAGAAAGAGAGAGGAAGAGATTGAGAGAGAGGGTGAGAGGAAGAGAATGAGAGAGAGGGGGATGGGAGAGTGAGAATGAGAAACACTGGGGCAGAGAGAGAGAATGAGAGAGAGGGTGAGAGGAAGAGCATGAGAGAGATGTGTAGAGGAAGAGAATGAGCGAGATGGTGAGAGGGAGCGAATGTGCGAGTGGCTGAGAGGAGGAGAATGAGAGAGAGGGTGAGAGGAAGAGAATGAGCGAGATGGTGAGAGGGAGAGAATGAGAGAGAGGGTGAGAGGAGGAGAATGAGAGAGAGGGGGAGAGGAAGAGAATGAGCGAGATGGTGAGAGGGAGAGAATGAGAGAGTGGGTGAGAGGAAGAGAATGAGAGAGAGGGTGAGAGGAAGAGAATGAGAGAGAGGGTGAGAGGAAGAGAATGAGAGAGAGGGTGAGGGGCATTGTTTCAAAGGCTTTGTGGGATATGGATGTTTTAAGTCTGCACAGGATGGGACAGGGACAGAATGAGGAGGAGGTGAGAATGAGAGAGAAAGAGATAGGAGGGGAGAGATGAGAGAGGAGGGTCAGGGAGAGAATGAGGATCAAGATAATAGCGTGTGGGAGATTGAGAGAATGATAGGGAGAGAGAGGAGGACCAAGAGAATGAGAGGAGGAAGAGATTGAGAGAGAAGGGAAGGGGGAGGGAGAGAAAGCAGGAAGGGGAGAGTGGAGAAAGGAGAATGAGAGAGAGGAGAGGAGAGAAGGACAGAGAGGGGGAGAGGAAGAGAAATGGAGAGAGGGAGAGGAAGAGAATGAGGGGGGAGTGGAAGAGAATGAGGAGGGAGAGGAAGAGAATGAGCGAGAGGGAGAGAGGGGGAGGAAGAGAATGAGCGAGAGGGGGAGAGAAAGAAGGGAATGAGGAGAGAGAGAGAGAGAGAGAGAGAGAGAGAGAGAGAGAGAGAGAGAGAGAGAGAGAGAGAGAGAGAGAGGAAGAGAATGAGCGAGAGGGGGAGAGGAAGAGAAAGAGAGAGAGAGAGAATGAGAGAGGAAGAGATTGAGAGAGAAGGGAAGGGGGAGGGAGAGAAAGCAGGAAGGGGAGAGTGGAGAAAGGAGAGAGAGGGGGAGAGGAGAGAATGAGAGAGAGGGAGAGGAAGAGAATGAGCGAGAGGGGGAGAGGAAGAGAATGAGCGAGAGGGGAGAGGAAGAGAATGAGAGAGAGGGGAGGATGGGATGGGAGGGTGAGAATGAGAAACAGAGGGGCAGAGAGGGAGAGAGAATGAGAGAGGGGGAGAGATTGAGAGAGAGGGTGAGAGGAAGAGAATGAGAGAGAGGGGGAGAGGAAGAGAATGAGAGAGAGAGGGGGAGAGGAAGAGAATGAGAGAGAGGGGGGAGGTAGAGAATGAGAGAGAGGGGGAGAGGAAGAGAATGAGAGAGAGGGAGAGAGGAAGAGAATGAGAGAGAGGGTGAGGGGCATTGTTTCAAAGGCTGTGTGGGAGATGGATGTATGAAGTCTGCACAGGATGGGACAGGGACAGAATGAGGAGGAGGTGAGAATGAGAAAGAAGGGAATGAGAAACAGAGGGGCAGAGAGAGAGGAGGGTAAGGCAGCGAATGAGGATCAAGATAATAGAGTGTGGGAGATTGAGAGAATGATAGGGAGAGAGAGGAGGATCAAGAGAATGAGAGGAGGAAGAGATTTAGAGAGAAGGGAAGGGGGAGGGAGAGAAAGCAGGAAGGGGAGAGTGCAGAAAGGAGATTGAGAGAGAGGAGGAGAGGAGAGAAGGACAGAGAGGGGGAGAGGAAGAGAAATGGAGAGAGGGAGAGGAAGAGAATGAGGGGGGAGTGGAAGAGACTGAGGAGGGAGAGGAAGAGAATGAGCGAGAGGGGGGAGAGGAAGAGAATGAGCGAGAGGGGGAGAGGAAGAGAATGAGCGAGAGGGGGAGAGAAAGAAGGGAATGAGGGGAGAGAGAGAGAGAGAGAGAGAGAGAGAGAGAGAGAGAGAGAGAGAGAGAGAGAGAGAGAGAGAGAGAGAGAGAGAGAAAGAGAGAATGAGAGAGAGGGGGGGGACGGAGAGAAAGAGCGAGAGGGGAAGAGAAAGAGAAAGAGAGAGAGAGAGAACGTGAGAAGAAGAGATTGAGAGAGCCGGTGAGAGGAAGAGAACGAGAGAGAGAGGGGATGGGAGAGTGAGAATGAGAAACACTGGGGCAGAGAGAGAGAATGAGAGAGAGGGTGAGAGGAAGAGAATGAGAGAGAGGGTGAGAGGAAGAGAATGAGAGAGAGGGTGAGAGGAAGAGAATGAGAGAGAGGGTGAGAGGAAGAGAATGAGAGAGAGGGTGAGGGGCATTGTTTCAAAGGCTGTGTGGGAGATGGATGTATGAAGTCTGCACAGGATGGGACAGGGACAGAATGAGGAGGAGGTGAGAATGAGAAAGAAGGGAATGAGAAACAGAGGGGCAGAGAGAGAGAGGAGGGTAAGGCAGCGAATGAGGATCAAGATAATAGAGTGTGGGAGATTGAGAGAATGATAGGGAGAGAGAGGAGGATCAAGAGAATGAGAGGAGGAAGAGATTTAGAGAGAAGGGAAGGGGGAGGGAGAGAAAGCAGGAAGGGGAGAATGCAGAAAGGAGAATGAGAGAGAGGAGAGGAGAGAAGGACAGAGAGGGGGAGAGGAAGAGAAGGACAGAGAGGGGGAGAGGAAGAGAAATGGAGAGAGGGAGAGGAAGAGAATGAGGGGGAGCGGAAGAGAATGAGGAGGGAGAGGGAGGGGATGAGCGAGCGGGGGGAGAGGAAGAGAATGTGCGAGAGGGGGAGAGGGGGAGAGGAAGAGAATGAGCGAGAGGGGGAGAGGGGGGAGGAAGAGAATGAGCGAGAGGGGGAGAGAAAGAAGGAATGAGGAGAGAGAGAGAGAGAGAGAGAGAGAGAGAGAGAGAGAGAGAGAGAGAGAGAGAGAGAGAGAGAGAGAGAGAGAGAAGAGAATGAGCGAGAGGGGGAGAGGAAGAGAAAGAGAGAGGAAGAGATTGAGAGAGAGGGTGAGAGGAAGAGAATGAGAGAGAGGGGGGATGGGAGAGTGAGAATGAGAAACACTGGGGCAGAGAGAGAGAATGAGGATCAAGATAATAGAGTGTGGGAGATTGAGAGAATGATAGGGAGAGAGAGGAGGATCAAGAGAATGAGAGGAGGAAGAGATTTAGAGAGAAGGGAAGGGGGAGGGAGAGAAAGCAGGAAGGGAGAGTGCAGAAAGGAGAATGAGAGAGAGGAGGAGAGGAGAGAAGGACAGAGAGGGGGAGAGGAAGAGAAATGGAGAGAGGGAGAGGAAGAGAATGAGGGGGAGTGGAAGAGACTGAGGAGGGAGAGGAAGAGAATGAGCGAGAGGGGGGAGAGGAAGAGAATGAGCGAGAGGGGGAGAGGAAGAGAATGAGCGAGAGGGGGAGAGAAAGAAGGGAATGAGGGGAGAGAGAGAGAGAGAGAGAGAGAGAGAGAGAGAGAGAGAGAGAGAGAGAGAGAGAGAGAGAGAGAGAGAGAGAGAGAGAGAGAGAGAGAGAGAGAGAGAGAGAGAGAGAGAGAGAATGAGAGAGAGGAAGAGATTGAGAGAGAGGGTGAGAGGAAGAGAATGAGAGAGAGGGGGATGGGAGAGTGAGAATGAGAAACAGAGGGGCAGAGAGAGAGAATGAGAGAGAGGGTGAGAGGAAGAGAATGAGAGAGATGGGGAGAGGAAGAGAATGAGAGAGAGGGTGAGAGGAAGAGAATGAGAGAGAGGGAGAGAGGAAGAGAATGAGAGAGAGGGTGAGGGGCATTGTTTCAAAGGCTGTGTGGGAGATGGATGTATGAAGTCTGCACAGGATGGGACAGGGACAGAATGAGGAGGAGGTGAGAATGAGAAAGAAGGGAATGAGAAACAGAGGGGCAGAGAGAGAGAGGAGGGTAAGGCAGCGAATGAGGATCAAGATAATAGAGTGTGGGAGATTGAGAGAATGATAGGGAGAGAGAGGAGGATCAAGAGAATGAGAGGAGGAAGAGATTTAGAGAGAAGGGAAGGGGAGGGAGAGAAAGCAGGAAGGGGAGAGTGCAGAAAGGAGAATGAGAGAGAGGAGAGGAGAGAAGGACAGAGAGGGGGAGAGGAAGAGAAGGACAGAGAGGGGGAGAGGAAGAGAAATGGAGAGAGGGAGAGGAAGAGAATGAGGGGGAGTGGAAGAGAATGAGGAGGGAGAGGAAGAGAATGAGCGAGAGGGGGAGAGGAAGAGAATGTGCGAGAGGGGGAGAGGGGAGAGGAAGAGAATGAGCGAGAGGGGGAGAGGGGGAGGAAGAGAATGAGCGAGAGGGGGAGAGAAAGAAGGGAATGAGAGAGAGAGAGAGAGAGAGAGAGAGAGAGAGAGAGAGAGAGAGAGAGAGAGAGAGAGAGAGAGAGAGAGAGAGGAAGAGAATGAGCGAGAGGGGAGAGGAAGAGAAAGAGAGAGGAAGAGATTGAGAGAGAGGGTGAGAGGAAGAGAATGAGAGAGAGGGGGGATGGGAGAGTGAGAATGAGAAACACTGGGGCAGAGAGAGAGAATGAGAGAGAGGGTGAGAGGAAGAGAATGAGAGAGAGGGTGAGAGGAGGAGAATGAGAGAGAGGGGGAGAGGAAGAGAATGAGCGAGATGGTGAGAGGGAGAGAATGAGAGAGTGGGTGAGAGGAAGAGAATGAGAGACAGGGTGAGAGGAAGAGAATGAGAGAGAGGGTGAGAGGAAGAGAATGAGAGAGAGGGTGAGGGGAGGAGAATGAGAGAGAGGGGGAGAGGAAGAGAATGAGCGAGATGGTGAGAGGGAGAGAATGAGAGAGTGGGTGAGAGGAAGAGAATGAGAGAGAGGGTGAGAGGAAGAGAATGAGAGAGAGGGTGAGAGGAAGAGAATGAGAGAGAGGGTGAGGGGCATTGTTTCAAAGGCTTTGTGGGATATGGATGTTTGAAGTCTGCACAGGATGGGACAGGGACAGAATGAGGAGGAGGTGAGAATGAGAGAGAAAGAGATAGGAGGGGAGAGATGAGAGAGGAGGGTCAGGGAGAGAATGAGGATCAAGATAATAGAGTGTGGGAGATTGAGAGAATGATAGGGAGAGAGAGGAGGATCAAGAGAATGAGAGGAGGAAGAGATTGAGAGAGAAGGGAAGGGGAGGGAGAGAAAGCAGGAAGGGGAGAGTGGAGAAAGGAGAATGAGAGAGAGGAGAGGAGAGAAGGACAGAGAGGGGGAGAGGAAGAGAAATGGAGAGAGGGAGAGGAAGAGAATGAGGGGGAGTGGAAGAGAATGAGGAGGGAGAGGAAGAGAATGAGCGAGAGGGAGAGAGTGGGGAGGAAGAGAATGAGCGAGAGGGGAGAGAAAGAAGGGAATGAGGAGAGAGAGAGAGAGAGAGAGAGAGAGAGAGAGAGAGAGAGAGAGAGAGAGAGAGAGAGAGAGAGAGAGGAAGAGAATGAGCGAGAGGGGGAGAGGAAGAGAAAGAGAGAGAGAGAGAATGAGAGAGGAAGAGATTGAGAGAGAAGGGAAGGGGGAGGGAGAGAAAGCAGGAAGGGGAGAGTGGAGAAAGGAGAGAGAGGGGGAGAGGAGAGAATGAGAGAGAGGGAGAGGAAGAGAATGAGCGAGAGGGGGAGAGGAAGAGAATGAGCGAGAGGGGAGAGGAAGAGAATGAGAGAGAGGGGAGGATGGGATGGGAGGGTGAGAATGAGAAACAGAGGGGCAGAGAGGGAGAGAGAATGAGAGAGAGGGAGAGATTGAGAGAGAGGGTGAGAGGAAGAGAATGAGAGAGAGGGGGAGAGGAAGAGAATGAGAGAGAGAGGGGGAGAGGAAGAGAATGAGAGAGAGGGGGGAGGTAGAGAATGAGAGAGAGGGGGAGAGGAAGAGAATGAGAGAGAGGGAGAGAGGAAGAGAATGAGAGAGAGGGTGAGGGGCATTGTTTCAAAGGCTGTGTGGGAGATGGATGTATGAAGTCTGCACAGGATGGGACAGGGACAGAATGAGGAGGAGGTGAGAATGAGAAAGAAGGGAATGAGAAACAGAGGGGCAGAGAGAGAGGAGGGTAAGGCAGCGAATGAGGATCAAGATAATAGAGTGTGGGAGATTGAGAGAATGATAGGGAGAGAGAGGAGGATCAAGAGAATGAGAGGAGGAAGAGATTTAGAGAGAAGGGAAGGGGGAGGGAGAGAAAGCAGGAAGGGGAGAGTGCAGAAAGGAGAATGAGAGAGAGGAGAGGAGAGAAGGACAGAGAGGGGGAGAGGAAGAGAAATGGAGAGAGGGAGAGGAAGAGAATGAGGGGGGAGTGGAAGAGACTGAGGAGGGAGAGGAAGAGAATGAGCGAGAGGGGGAGAGGAAGAGAATGAGCGAGAGGGGGGAGAGGAAGAGAATGAGCGAGAGGGGGAGAGAAAGAAGGGAATGAGGGAGAGAGAGAGAGAGAGAGAGAGAGAGAGAGAGAGAGAGAGAGAGAGAGAGAGAGAGAGAGAGAGAGAGAGAGAGAGAGAGAATGAGAGAGAGGGGGGGAGGAAGAGAATGAGCGAGAGGGGGAGAGGAAGAGAAAGAGAGAGAGAGAGAATGAGAGAGGAAGAGATTGAGAGAGAGGGTGAGAGGAAGAGAATGAGAGAGAGGGGGGATGGGAGAGTGAGAATGAGAAACACTGGGGCAGAGAGAGAGAATGAGAGAGAGGGTGAGAGGAAGAGAATGAGAGAGAGGGTGAGAGGAAGAGAATGAGAGAGAGGGTGAGAGGAAGAGAATGAGAGAGAGGGTGAGAGGAAGAGAATGAGAGAGAGGGTGAGGGGCATTGTTTCAAAGGCTGTGTGGGAGATGGATGTATGAAGTCTGCACAGGATGGGACAGGGACGGAATGAGGAGGAGGTGAGAATGAGAAAGAAGGGAATGAGAAACAGAGGGGCAGAGAGAGAGGAGGGTAAGGCAGCGAATGAGGATCAAGATAATAGAGTGTGGGAGATTGAGAGAATGATAGGGAGAGAGAGGAGGATCAAGAGAATGAGAGGAGGAAGAGATTGAGAGAGAAGGGAAGGGGGAGGGAGAGAAAGCAGGAAGGGGAGAGTGGAGAAAGGAGAGAGAGGGGGAGAGGAGAGAATGAGAGAGAGGGAGAGGAAGAGAATGAGCGAGAGGGGGAGAGGAAGAGAATGAGCGAGAGGGGAGAGGAAGAGAATGAGCGAGAGGGGAGAGGAAGAGAATGAGAGAGAGGGGAGGATGGGATGGGAGGGTGAGAATGAGAAACAGAGGGGCAGAGAGAGAGAGAGAGAGAGAGAGAGAGAGAGATTGGAGAGAGAGGGTGAGAGAAAGAGAATGAGAGAGAGGGGGAGAGGAAGAGAATGAGAGAGAGGGGGAGAGGAAGAGAATGACAGAGAGGGGGAGAGGAAGAGAGGGGAGAGGAAGACAATAGAGAAGGTGGGAGAATGAGAGGGGAGAGGAAGACAATAGAGAAGGTGGGAGAATGAGAGGGGAGAGGAAGACAATGGAGAAGGGGG
This sequence comes from Eptatretus burgeri, assembly GCF_056783735.1. Taxonomy (NCBI): domain Eukaryota; kingdom Metazoa; phylum Chordata; class Myxini; order Myxiniformes; family Myxinidae; genus Eptatretus; species Eptatretus burgeri. The sequence goes on from NC_140975.1 coordinate 41,800,531, forward strand.
GAGAATGAGAGGGGAGAGGAAGACAATAGAGAAGGAAGGAGAATGAGAGGGGAGTGGAAGACAATAGAGAAGGTGGGAGAATGAGAGGGGAGAGGAAGACAATAGAGAAGGAGAGAGATATATATATATATATATATATATATATATATATATATATATATATATATATATATATATATATATATATATATATATATATATATATATATATATAACCTGAAGAATTCCTTCAGCTCTCCTTTTTGACTGCGTGATTCAGTGGCTATGTTCTCGCAACTATTCGTCAGAGGTGTGATCCCTTAAACCTCTCCTAACAGCGGGTCTAAAATACAAGTTGTGTCTTGACATCATCCACTTCGGCCGAGGAGGAAAAGAGATTACCAAGAGGGAAAGAGAGTGAACGGGACAGTGAGTGCAATTTCAATGCTCTGGCCTTCCCCACACTTTTCCACCATTGAAGTGCACACATGAGATCAATACAAAAGCACATGTACACCTGAGAAACAAAAAAGATACACCGGACAATTTAATCATTCAGCAAGACAAATCTGAGAGGATAACCTCAAGTTTTGAAGGTAGTTCTCCAAGTGCAGAAAGAAGCTCGTCCATGCACAGAGCAAACTGGAACTGGAAGCTCGCACCACCATCTCAGGTCTTTTCTCTCCATACCCATGATAGTTTTTTTCCCTTCGGTCATCCTCCCTATTTACTTGCAGGTTAAGTAGCATGATGATGTTGGGTATGAGGCTTGTGATGGAATCTTTGTTTGGGGCATGGCTTTTGTTTCGGCACACCCGGTGTATGCATATTACAAATCTTTGTGGGAGCTCTGGGAAAGCTCGGCACCTTCTCCTGCTCATCAATCTCAGTAAATTCCACTCCTGCCTGTCCTTACAGCAGCTCGCCATGACGCAAGCCTGGGCCGATAAGGTGTCCATCAGGTGTTCATCAACCGAGCGCAGGTCGAGCTTCGCCATCTGCTTCGACCAAGATGAAAACAAGATCTTTCAAAACATCATCCAGTGAGTCATGAATCTTTAGCCCAACAAAAGGTGACCTTTCACAAAGAGAAGGGCCCCTCAAGCTTGGAATACACCCTAGCCTGACGGTGTCACTACTCACGGTGTTGCGGAATTTGAGCAGAAGGTGAATGGACTTTTGCTCCTGACCACGAGCTAACTTAACACTTCCAGCTGATTTAGCAAAGTTTTAAAAGGGTAATTACAATCAGGATTAAAATGTAGTTGTGAGCATGGTGATGAACGCTGTGACATCTTTACGCTCACACATCATTCCTACCTGCAGGTACAGCTATGATAGACTACTTACCCTCGCATAGGCATGTAAAATAACCGTTGTTTTGCATATGTACAGCTTCGTTTCTCATGGTGATTTAAGTTATGCAATCTGAGTTATATTGTATTCAAAAACAGATCCATCATCTGGGTCCAGTCTGATCCTCAGTGCCCTGTGAGAGTAAGCTGCCGAAGCAATCACATAGCGATCGATACAAAAGTCTGGTTTTGCCATCGGTCAGTCTGGGCAGGAATTTAACTTTGCACCTGCACACAATAGCCTGCCATTTTCAAAGGCATTGTCTGTATTTTTGTGTTAACAGATAGGAGGACAGCTGCCTTTGTGTCTTCTGAAAAGTTTGGCATAAAGTCTGTAAATATCATTGTGAGGGAGACGAGTCTGTCATTGGATTCTATTCCTCCAGATAGGGGACCCAGATGAAGACTGATCAAAGGTTAATGGATGTGTTCCCTCAGAGGGGTGCTGCAAGTCCACAAGCTGGCACCGTCCTATTCCAGAATAGGACGATATAAACCCCCGATTTCTAATTGTTGAGTGTGACAGTTTGTACTTGGACTATTAGTGGGGATCGTGTTGCACCTCATGCATAAATAGCCCTCACTCGTCCTTCTTTCACCCTCACCCCACCCTCTTCCATCTCCAGATGCGACGTCCATCTTGGAATGGCCACAAATGTCGAGGGCTCCTCTTCACAGCACCTGGCACACGGTCCAAACTTGAACCGCTTCTGCTTCCCCCTAAACTTATTCAGCTTCCTGAACCCACTGGAAATGCTTGGGACTGGTGGCCATGGCAACTACAGCAGGCATCCTCACAATTAACTCGGGAAATTCACCAAAGGAAGGTGCAACCACCATGTTGAATAGTTTGTATTAAGATTTCATGTATGATCTGATTGCAGCAAAACTATTGGTGTATTATCTCCCCCATAATCATCAATACCTTACATAAGTCTTGCTTAATTGGATTAAGCGGACATTTATGTATGTACTGGAAGGGGGTATGAATTGGAGGTGGCAAGATGAGGTGAGGGCAGTGTGGAGATGGGGGTTGAGAGGGATAGCCAAAGGAGATGAGAGAAAGAGTAGGAAGGGAAAGGTTAGGAAGATTGACAAAGAATGGAGCAAAGAAAAATTCCACCATTTTTTTGTTCGTAATTATATGTATATGTAAGTAAATGCCCCCAAATGTCGAAACAAAAATGTAAATTAAAGTTATTATTTAATATTTAATTTATGACTGCATCATTTTGAAAACTGAACACGATTGGAATTCGACCTGTGCCTTACACTTTGTTAAAGCTGCCAATTTCCTGGGCATTTTGTACATAATAAAAACTAAAATAACCAATCATGGTCGTTTTTTAATTTTCATCTCATATCAAAAAGGTGCAATCACTTTGGAACCGTTTGAACCCAACGGCCATCGTTTATGGCACAACTGGCTGTCGAGCTGATCAATTCTCTAGACCTTCCAAAAAGCCATTTTAAACTCTAAAACAACCAGGTGAGAACGCAACGTGTACAAGTGTCTTTCGCCGAAACGGGAAGATTTGATCCCGTTCACTGACACCACAACATCCGTCTTCATTGACCATTGAATTGTGGGTAATCACGAGCACGGTGGAATCGTTTCGTCCACTGATGACGAAAGCGATAAAATGCTCACGTGCACCCGAGGGAGCAGAAAAGGCTTGAAGTTCATTCGGTAAATATCAGTAGTTTATCAAAATCATTTGTTTGTTTCCAGAGCAGCAACAAAATTTCTCGATTGAAAGACATTATGCTGATTTTACAACCTACACCAGAAACAAGGTAGCCCTAATCAGATTTCAAAGGTATTTTTAACCTTATACACACACCACATCCAAGAATTACTGATCCATATCATGAGAACTGCAGTGGAAAATGCACGAATAAGCACAGGCAACTCAGCTTGGTGGAAAAACAGGATGAGGAAGAGTGCAACGTTTCTGCCACAGAGCAGCTTTCATCAGGGACTACATGCAGGCAACACACATTCGGATCTCAAATCCTTCCGCAGAGGGATGGAGCGATCACAAGCCAGCAATTGGCCCCTCCTCTAAGCTTCCTCCACTTCTCTCAAAAGGCAAAATCAATAACGAGAGCAATGACGTGAGTCATGCGGTTCCATATTCGATGAAAAGTGCTCTCGTCTGGGATAAAAGTGGTCGCTAATAAAAATTTAAAAAGGCGAGGAATTTGACAAGGACGACGCTACATTTACACATGTGAGTCGTGTCGAAACGGAGCACCATTCGCCACTGGCCCCACACATCCTCAAGGAACGCTCATCGCATGCATGTTCCGGATCAAATTGCAAGTTCTCGGCACAATTAGCACATGAAATGCAGAAGATAACATGAGCATGGCAATGAGAAACCTGTCACGAGCGTTCCATCCCTCCTTCCCCCCTCTACCACTCAACCTAAAACCGAAAATGCAACAATTTGTGGTGACGCATTCCAAACGTGCAGTGAATTATTTGATAATGTTCACACTTTGTGTAGCATCAAGTGGTGCAACAGCCGATACCAACACAATAAAAGGATGTTCTTAACACCACAACCATCGAATCATTCCAAATTGTTATAGTGTCTAAATATTTCATCACAGAACGCCGATCACACAGGGGCAAGTCCGTTCCACGAGGGCAAACGATGTCTTTCAACGCAGTTGAAATTTCGTACTGCAGTGAAAGCAAATTTGACGTCTCGTAGGAAAACGACAAATTTAATAATTCGAGAAATTTCGCCTTTTCCGTCGGAACAGGATCGGGATGGTGACATTAAACATTATAATCAATTGCAGCACAGTGTCCTGCCAATATGAAACATATTGCATTTGCCATTAGAGTGATATCCTCATGGCCGGTAAAAATGGCCAAACACAGGAAGCAAAATACTGTACATCTTTTTAAAAATTTAAATTTTACTTTTCCTGGTCGATGCACACACAATGTGGCAATTTTTGGTTTTAAAGTCTCTTAGCAATAGTTGCTAACATTTCAAAAAGAAATAGGAAAAAAAACAGGGCCAAATGCCACCTGTGAAACCCCATAGGGCTTCTCTGGCACTCCAAAAGGCCCAAAAAATACTAGTTCAAAACAACTGGCATCAAGAATGCATGAAAAGTATCAAGAATGCTTTTTCTACCGTCAGGCTGAGCGGAAAACTTTTTGATTCCCAAATTGGAAGCGATGACGTCGCATAGCTTACGTCATGCGGTTCACAGCACAGCTCTTCAAACCCGATTTCAACCCAACCTTTTGCATTCCTTACATCATGCTGTGTAGTTTCTCAAATACACCACTGGAATGCACAGAAGCGATTGATAAAATGACATCCATTTTAAAAAAAACAAAGAAATTATGCAACCAGCAGCCATACGCTGCACATTCAACATGACATTTAAAAAGTTTGACAAGTAACTATTGGTGGCAAATGTTATATTCCGCTGCATTAAAGCAGCAGAAATGCGACAACGAGAGACAAAGGACTTGTCCAAAGTGTAACAAATGCAGGACAGACGTGCTGGTTAAACCCAAGGCATTCTCACTCTGCCTCATCTCTCCTGTTTCCACCATAACATACTCAAATTGTAAATTGCAAAAACAACGGCAGCACCACAGGGACAACACCATTAAGACTCGCAGAATGGATGCAGTGAAGTTTGCAACAAGTTACAGCACTTTCTCAGGTTCCAATTAGAGAGACTTCCACACATGGAGCCTTTCCAATTACCATGTCCTAAACAATTTCATGCAATGCTCTGGCAATAAAAGTGGCTGGATCAATACAAAGCTGGTGGGACCGAATGTATCCCGTGGGTAAAACGCAATAGCGTCCTTCGATCAACTTATTCCCTCTGTACGATTGCATGGATAGTCTCAAATCTAGCTGTGAGCTATCCATATCATCCAGCAGTGCAACTTATAAAATACCAGTAGAGCTATAAATTAATTTTAAAATGATAGCAGTACATGGTCAAGGATTAAACAAGCAGCATTGACATCATCGTCATCTTCATTTCCAGTGTAAATGGCGATCGATCACATTTGTCAGATCTGACCTACTAGGTTTTTCCTGCAACCCTTCCATCGCAGGTTCAGATCGTATGCGAGACCACCAATGCCCCGTTTCCACTACAAAGGCCTAGTGGGTTGCTGGAGCTCTAACAGAGCATTTTTCTCTTCGTCAAAATTCAAAGAAAGCATCATGAAGTTGTGAATCTCATTGGCTGATCAGCAGACCCAGTCATTCTCTGCAATAGAAACGGGTGAAAGTCTTTCTTATGCAGATAACAAATTCAAAATAGCAGTTCACAAAGTGTTCGTAAGTTCTTGTGCTCGGACTTTTTAAAGCGCCTTTTTGGTGGTGGTCCCTCGAATTTGGCTAAACCTTGCTGTCAGATCAGCCTGATCTGCGGCACAAGTTTCCACCATTCAAGGATCACACTCGAAGTTACACTGCCTGGGCACATTGTGGCCCTTAAATTTTTTTTATCAGTCCAGAACATCGCCGGTTATCATGGGTTCCTGATGCTTCAAACCTGCCTCAAGGCGCAAGTCCGTATCGGGCTCGAGTACGTTCTCCGCACCGTACACACGGACGCAGTGGCGCACGTTGCGCAGTACGATGGAGACTCGACGATCCAGTGCAGCGAGATGTTGCTCGGTCAACAGCGGGGCAAGCACGTCTTGGGCGAGCGACTCGCGCATCACATCGCTGAGCCGATGCACCGGGCGTGCGAGCAACCTCAGTTTGAGGTACGTAGATCGACGCAGCCTGCAGGGCACACAGTACAGAGAAATGAGACCTTAATGCCTTGAGCTGGAAATAAATCAAAATTATCAATAACTGTCTTAATGCAAATCAATTTGATGTTTGATATGGCAAGTAATGAGACAATTTAAATCACTCTGGAATATATAAATCTCTATTTCTTTGTGCATGTAATGCTGACAGCCAACAAGTGATGCCATAATATACAGCAATATTCAAAGATATAAAGCTCTTTATAACTACTCACCCACTGATGTTACTGTTAAGTATTTTCTCAGTGGGCTAAATGTCTGTAAATGTGATACGATTAAATGGTCTAGATATTACGATTCCAGAAGAAAAGAAAAAACCCCACAAAACTCCATAAAGGAAAATACAGTACAGAACACGTAAATGAAAGTTGGCCGGTGGAGTTTCACTCCATCTCCAAGGAGATGGGCCGAGCTTGCACTGTGTCGGTGATGCGTCACTCCCTCAGCAGGGAGAGGGGCAGAATTTGGACTACGCATAAATAGAGCCATACTTCTCACCAAGTCTTCATTTAATTGATCTATTTATCTGCTTGCATAATGCAAGGTGTGTGTGTGTGTGTGTGTGTGTGTGTGTGTGTGTGTGTGTGTGTGTGTGTGTGTGTGTGTGTGTGTGTGTGTGTGTGTGTGTGTGTGTGTGTGTGTGTGTGTGTGTGTGTGTGTGTCATGTCCGTAAATATGTTTCAGAAGGTGGAACAGAGCCCTCCCAAGTCTCAAAGTATCTACCTTCATGTGTATGTACATACAGTGCCTTTGGAAAGTATTCCCCCCTCAACTTTGTCCCATTTTGTTGAGTTACAGCCAAAATTTTATATGGATTAAATTTAAATTTTTTTGTCACCGATCAGCACAAAATACCCCATCATGACAGTGAAAATGTGTTTTAAGAAATTTTTACAAATTAAAAATGAAAAGCTGAAATGTCCTGCATCAATAATTAATTATTCAACCCCTTTGCTATGACATGGCAAATTGAGCTCAGGTGCATCCAATTTCCTTTGATCATCTTTAAGATGTCTCCACAACTTGATTAGAGTCCACCTGTGGCTAATTCAATTGATTGGACGTGATTTAGAAAGAAAGACACCTTTCTATACAAGGTCCCACAGTTGGCAGTGCATGTCACAGCAGAAACTCAACCATGAAGTCCAAGGAACTGTCCATAGAACTCCATGATATAATTGTGAGGAGGCATAGATATGAGGAAGGGTATAAAACAATTTCTAGAGTGTTGAAAGTTCCCAAGAGCACAGTGAGCTCCATCATTAGGAAATGGAAAGAATATGGAACTACCCAGACTCTTCCTCGAGCTAGCCGTCCGACTAAACTGAGCAACCGGGCAAGAAGGACCTTGGTCAGGGAAGTGACCAAGAACCCAATGACCACTCTGACAGAACTACAGAATTGCTTGGCTGAGATTGGAGAACCTGCTGGAAGGACAACAGTCTCTGTAGCACTTAACAAATACAGGCTTTACGGGATAGTGGCCAGACGAAGGCCACTCCTGAGAAAAAGGCACATGACAGCATGACTGCAGTTTTACAAAAAGGCATGTGAAAGACTCAAAGCATAAGGCAAAAGATTCTGTGATCTGATGAGATGAACATTGAACTCTGGCCTGAGTGCAAAGTGCTCAATCTGGTGGAAACCAAGCACAGCTCATCACCCATCTTACACTATCCTGACCGTGAAGCATGGTGGTCGCAGCATCATGCTATGGGGATGCTTTTCAGCGGCAGAGACTGGAGGACTTGTAAGGATAGAGGGAACAATGAATTGAGCCAAGTACAGGCAAATCCTTGAGGAGAACCTGCTTCAGAGTGCAAAAGACATTGGACGGTGGTGAAGATTTATGTTCCAACAGGACAATGGCACCAATTATATAGCCAAAGCAACACTGGAATGGCTTCAGAACAAGAACATTAAAGTCCTTGAGCAGCCCAACTAAAGCCCAGACTTGAATCCCATCGAGAATCTGTGGAAATACTTGGATTGCTGTTCACCAACACTCCCCCATCCAGCTTGACCGAGCTTGAACAAATCTGTAAGAAAGAATGGGAGAAAATCCCCAAATCCAGATGTGCAAAGCTGATAAAGACGTACTCAAGAAGACTCGAAGCTCTAATCACTGCCAAAGGTGCTTCCACAATGTATTGGCTCAGGGGGTTGAATGCTTGTTGATGTGAGACATTTCAGATTTTCATTTTTAAAATAATTCCAAAAACATGTTTTCACTTTGTCATGATGGGGTATTTTGTGTAGATTGGTGAGAAAAAATCTAAATTTAATCCACTTTAAATTCAGGCTGTAACAACAAAATGTGACAAAAGGTAAGGGGTGTGAATACCTTCTGATAGCACTGTATCAGAGCTAAGAGCCTCGTGTGCTTCTGCGAAAGTGGCCATTAATTGGCACAGTTCAAGGGAGTTGAAAGCTGTTCATTCAATCCGTATACCATCTATATATACTGTATCTGCTCTGTTAATTGAAAGCACTATTTCATTCATTGCATGGGGCAATTTCGCAGGATGTGTCAGCCCATTGCAAAGTACAAACTACTGTATATTACCAATATGGGGATACAAGGGTGCATAAACGAATGGGGTTAATGTCAGAAAGATTAATGACAAGAGAGAAATATAAACAATAATCCTTTTTTAATTATGAGAGGCGATTAATCGGCAAAAAAGGAGAAAGGCAATGCTGGAACCTTACCGGCAGCACTGCTGCAGCGGAGCCAAGATGGACAGCTCATCGTGTGAGTGTTTCCCAAAACTGCACATAGCGACATGTCTCATCAGTGCACTCAGCCAGCAATGGAAGCAACTTACGATTTCTACTCCTTTGGATAAGAGTTATGGATAAGTCCTTCGGGCATTCCCGAGTCAAACATTTGGTATCTTGTCAATCAGCTGTCCATGCACTGAATATGGGGTGTTCAAAAAGAAAGGTAACCCATGCATATGTCGTATATCACAGCGGGGTTGCGTTTATTTTTGAACACCATGTACAATATATTTAGTACTATATATGGCAAAAAATAACAGGCTTGCACATGTTTACCATTCGTCGATTGGCAATCGGAAGATGAATTAAAGTGGACAAGTGCAACAACTTTGAGTAGATAACACGAATTGGTACATGTGTGGTCATTTGGCAAAGCATTTGAAACAAACAAAAATATTGGGAAATGGGGAATGAGGAAGTTCGCACAAAAATGGCAGTGGGAAGAAGAAGAAAAAATTAAATTAAATAACTCTACACATGCATGCACAAATATAAATAAACTCATAATAGGTGTCCACAACCACCCTCGACAATGTTGTGGAACATCGACCGAGGCCATGACTTTATCACTTTTAAATTTGCTTTCTCCGCAACCACTTGAGCGATTGACACGAAACTTTAAACATGGGAATTTTTTTCAACCAAAGTTATATGATGATTGGATGAAAAATGTGGCCAGCATTCGAAAAAGTCTGTTTTCTGTGGGCATGGATTTCAGGGTGTTTCAAGTATTAGGAATAAACAGACTCGACCTCGCTTCGCTTCGCTCAGCCAAATAAATACTTCTCAAATGTTGATGAAAATGTAATGAAACCCTCGTCGCTGTTGTGCTGTTCCATTCATTATATAATGTGAGATCATTGTACTCCAGTAAATTTATCAATTTAATCTCTCCACTTGATCTTTCATCATCCTCCGTGTCTTCCAGGTACTTCTCTCGGTTGTCGGTTTAGAATTATTATTGGCTACCGGTCGTCCGTTCTTCTTGTTTTCTACGGATCTGGCCCGGTTAAAATATAACATGAGTTCCCCAACAAAGAACTTCAAGATAGGAGGAGGGCACTATGCCCATCAAGCATGTGCAATGGTTACCAACCTATCTATGTTAGTTTGTCCGTGCTCTATCCTTTTAAAATGCTGAGCATCAAGCAAGGAAGCAACACGTATCATTTCCAAAGACTTTGGTACGACTCGGCCAGGGTTCGAACCACCGACCTCCCAGACTCAGAGCAGATGCTCTAATCAACACACTAACAAGTCTGGTTAAAGTAAATAAATATACGAGTTCCCTCACAAGGTTCCATTTCAGATTTTAACCTTGTGTCTAGACTCTAGAATGTCAAGGAATTTTGTTTTCTGGCTGATCCATTCGTTTCTCTTGTCACTTTTGGTAAGGCCAAGGCAGCATCTTTGCATGGTGATCCATCTTATTTGTTCGAGACCATGTTTCACTGCCATGCGTCATTGTTGGGAGAACACACCAATCGTAAATCTTCCTTTTCAAACACAGTTTGCTTTTCTTGACTTGTTAATTTTCAAAATGCTGCCCGTCCCGCTCTGCTATGTCTCTTCACTTCAAAGTGATCTGTTTCCATTTGTACGAGTGGTCCGAAGTAAATGCAATTGCTGGTTTCTGCAATGTAATATTATTATTTCGTATGCAGTCTGTGGCTGCTGGTTGCATCATTGTTGGGTGCACGGCTGTGCCGTTGATGCAGTGCCCCGTTTCCAGTAATCTGGAACACATTTTGCCGACATTAGAAGGATGACAGGCTGAGTCAACCCACCTGGTGGTATTTAATGGGAACAAACGGGCGCTCAAACTAACCCTGACAGCCAGCCACCTTAATCGTTAAGCCAACACCAGACTTTCTTCAATTGAATGATCAATTTGAATCTCTTCTTTTTTATGTCACAGTTGAACCTTGTATGATTAGTCTTTGTCTTATTCATTTTGATCCAATCTTTTTATTCTACAAATTGAAGACTTCCATCATGAATTTCAGTTCTTCGGCACCGTTTGAATTAAAAACAGCCATCTGCGAATCGTCGGTGGTTTCGTCTTTCTCCATCGACATTTATTCCTCTTTTTCCAATTTAGCTGTTGGAACACTGCTTCTCGGCATGCAGAATAAATTTATTTTCCAATCCTATAATGACAAATTTTAATGCATAATATAAATAAATAAATATTTTATTTCATGGAAGATTGCTCGCACATCTGTCCGAACTACACTTTCTGTCCAAATGACTTCAGGAGAAACTGAAATGTGAACAATTGAAAAATGACACCATACTAACCCACGTCCGTTGTCAAAGTGCAGAAGGAAGGAATCGTTCCCGAACTTTTCAAAGGTGTCGTAGTGATGTCTGTCCATGTTTCCTGCATAATAAAAACAAAACATTAATCGACAAGGGCCATGTAGTTAGAGGAAACTACCTAGAGAAAAATTAATTCACAGTTACCTTCCAATCAAATATTGGCTTTTCAAGTGCAGGTGCATCAACTGTTGGCAAGGCAAAGGCATCAGACAGCAAATCATTCATCTCTGTTCTATCTTTCTTTCTTGCAGAAGTGCATCTTTATTCCATTAAAAGCCTCTTTTCGATGGCACTTGCATAATGCCTCATCTCCCTTTTCTGTCCTTTCCAAATGCCTCATGCCCTGACAGCTTTGGCTTGTTCCCACATTTTCACTCAGACTCCCAAACCTGTGCTCCGTATCCCGGCGTTGAATTCTTACGAAGATAGTTTCCTTTAAGCTTTCAATAACCTGTCCCTTCAACCTGCTCGCAATGTCTGTCTTTAGTTGGTAGAATGTGAGATCGAGACGTGAAACCCCGTATGAAGCGAGTGTCCGGATCATGGCTGTTAACCCCTTCATGTCTGTACCCCACATTTCTCATCCTCCCACTTTCACTGCCACCCCCATCCTGCATTCTGCCATTGCTAATCTCCCCCTCCTCCTTCCTCCTGTCGAACAGTGTTGTCCACCACTATTCAAGGTCTCGATCTAATATTACCGATTTTTCCATTCAGGTTATTGCTGCAGCTCTCGGCATTGTATGCCGAATGGAGCTCCTTTCAAAGGATTTTTGATTACGCTGTCTCTTCCTCGTTATTCTCTTCCATCTTTACATTCCCCTCTCCACCAAGCACAGAAGTGGTGTTGCTGTCTTGGTCAAGAACTCCATTCCTCACCATCCATCGTCTACATAATCCATCCCAGCCAACTTGAACACCTATCCACAGCTACTTAAGGTTTGTCTGGTATACTATCCATCCAATGATGACAATTCTGTATAGATATATATATATATATATATATATATATATATATATATATATATATATATATATATATATATATATATATATATATATATATATATATATATATATATATATATATATATATATATATATACAGTGGGGAGAACAAGTATTTGATACACTGCCGATTTTGCAGGTTTTCCCACTTACAAAGCACGGAGAGGTCTGTAATTTTTATCATAGGTACACTTCAACTGTGAAAGACGGAATCCAAAACAAAAATCCTGAAAATCGCATTGTATGATTTATAAATAATTAATTTGCATTTTATTGCATGACATAAGTATTTGATCACCTACCATCCAGAAAGAATTCCAGCTCTCACAGACCTGTTAGTTTTGTCTTTAAGAAGCCCTCCCATTCTCCACTCATTACCTGTATTAACTGCACCAGTTTGAACTCGTTATCTGCATAAAAGACAGCTGTCCACACTCAATCAATCAGACTCCAACCTCTCCACAATGGGCAAGACCAGAGAGCTGTCTAAGGACATCAGGGACAAAATTGTAGACCTGCACAAGGCTGGGATGGACTACAGGACAATTGGCAAGCAGCTTGGTGAGAAGGCAACAACTGTTGGCGCAATTATTAGAAAATTGAAGAAGTTCAAGATAACAGTCAATCTCCCTCGGTCTGGGGCTCCATGCAAGATCTCACCTCGTGGAGCCTCAATGATCATGAGAGGTGAGGGATCCGCCCAGAACTACACGGCAGGACCTGGTCAATGACCTGAAGAGAGCTGGGACCACAGTCTCAAAGAAAACCATAAGTAACACACTATGCCGTCATGGATTAAAATCCTGCAGCACACGCAAGGTCCCTCTGCTCAAGCCAGAGCATGTCCAGGCCCGTCTGAAGTTTGCCAATGACCATCTGGATGATCCAGAGGAGGAATGGGAGAAGGTCATGTGGTCTGATGAGACCAAAATAGAGCTTTTTGGTTTAAACTACACTCGCCGTGTTTGGGGGAAGAAGAAGGATGAGTACAACCCCAAGAACACCATCCCAACCGTGAAGCATGGAGGTGGAAACATCATTCTTTGGGGATGCTTTTCTGCAAAGGGGACAGGACGACTGCACCGTATTGAGGGGAGGATGGATGGGGCCATGTTTCGCAAGATCTTGGCCAACAACCTCCTTCCCTCAACAAGAGCATTGAAGATGGGGCGTGGCTGGGTCTTCCAGCATGACAACGACCCGACACACACAGCCAGGGCAACTAAGGAGTGGCTCCGTAAGAAGCATCTCAAGGTCCTGGAGTGGCCCAGCCAGTCTCCAGACCTGAACCCAATAGAAAATCTTTGGAGGGAGCTGAAAGTCTGTGTTGCCCAGCGACAGCCCCAAAACCTGAAGGATCTGGAGAAGATCTGTATGGAGGAGTGGGCCAAAATCCCTGCTGCAGTCTGTGCAAACCTGGTTAAGAACTTCAGGAAACGTCTGATCTCTGTAATTGCAAACAAAGGTTTCTGTACCAAATATTAAGTTCTGTTTTTCTGATGTATCAAATACTTATTTCACGCAATAAAATGTAAATTAATTATTTAAAAATCATACAATGTGATTTTCAGGATTTTTGTTTTAGATTCCGTCTTTCACAGTTGAAGTGTACCGATGATAAAAATTTACAGACCTCTTCGTGCTTTGTAAGTGGAAAAACCTGCAAAATCGGCAGTGTATCAAATACTTGTTCTCCCCACTGTATATATATATATATATATATATATATATATATATATATATACATATATATATATATATATACACACACACATATATTGTTACGAATTTTGGCCCGTCCGGCGTGCGATCGGCCACGTAACTCGAATCGCGACGCGTCACCCACCGGAACGGACAATTCAGTCGTGACCCTCCTGGAACTACCGCCACGAGCCAGTCACGGGTGGGGGTTTAACCTCACCACGATCGTGCCAATTGCCAACACGCGCAGGATAGGGTTGCTTGCCAAATTCGACCTACCTAAGTACCTGCGCGAGTGGTCGACCGGGCGATCGTACCTCGCCGCAGGTCGACTTCGGACACGAACCGCTTAAGCGGCTCGTTCCGTGCTGCAGGGATAACCGAGCAGAGTTATCGTCGACCTCGACGGTTCAGATTACTTATTGGGTGTTTCAACCGACTACAAATCCCTTACGTGATGCAAGATGGAACTTTCAAACAAAGGAAAGGACGCAACGAAACGGGAAAGAGTTCAACAAGCATTTTATTTCACACACACAACACACGCACTTAAGGCAGTAATGCAATGTGCAGCAAAAGCAAAATGCAACAAAAGCAAAAGCACTACTACCGACTATAATTATTTACCACACTTAAACAATTATACTTGTCAGGACTTGGCGCCACATCATTCATTCAAAATAAACAGGAAAGACCTCCCCATAGGCAGGGAGGTAGACGGGGTCCGTGGACCAAATGTGCGCGGAACCTGGAGGAGCGGCCAGGTCCACGAGACCGAAAAGGTCTTACCCGCGTCCTCGTGACATGATGGCGGGCAAGCCGCAATGTCAGCGCAGCTGCGCCCCGACTCCGTGCCCCTGGCGTGGTCGGTGAGCCCTCTCCGGCGTGCTCCGCACAAGCACGGTTTGGTCAGCACCACTGTTAGGGTGGGGAATGAACGGGGCCACCGGCACTATCTCAGCGCGGATGGGGGGTGGGGGGGGAATTGTTGATGCTCAGGGTCGAGCGAGGGGAATGGCTGGCTGGCTTGGTCGCTTGTGAAAGCGAAGGTGGCTCGATTCCAGCGACGAGACGACACCAACGACGAGAAAAGCGACCCCCACGCTACAACCACGAGTTCCACACAGACTCGCGTCTTTTATAGACCGGGGGAGGAGCCTGTATGCAGATTTTAGGATCAAAACGCGATTGGAGGCGGGGCCACGCCACCCTCTCTTCAGCCATTGGTGTGGCAAAAAGGGGCGTGAGCCTCTTTTGATCCGAATTCCTTCCTGAGAGGAATTCACATCCATCACGCTTGGAGGCGGGGCCACACCGTCCGACGCTCGCCCATTGGACGGAGGAAAAGGGGCGTGAACCTTCCCTGATCCGAATTTCTCTCCCGTAAGGAATACACATTCATCGCGCTTGGAGGCGGGGCCACACCGCCCGACGCTCGCCCATTGGATGGAGGAAAAGGGTCGTGAACCTCCCCTGATCTGAATTTCTCTCCCGTAAGGAATCCATTGCACTCGCGGCTTGCTGCGTTTGGCAGCAATGACCGAACGGCTTCGGACAGTACGACGTTCGGTGTTGACTGGTGGTGGGGTCGATGGTTGTGGAAGGAGAAAGGCGAAGGTGGTGGGGGGTTTGCTGTAGTGGTTTGGTGGTTGGCGTGTGTCATTTGGGAATGGCGGTGAAGTGATATTTGCGGGATGGAGTTGTGGAGGTAAAGAGGCGAAGGTGGCGGTGTTGAGTTGTTGGCGGCTTAATGGTCCAAAATAATGATAGAGAAAGAAAAATGGCGAACTCAAAGCGTCGCAGCACGGATGAATCACACATACTCCCTCTAAACAACAGGTGTGGGCTAACTACACATGAACTTATCGATATATCTCACCTGAGGACCCTTTATGGTGTATTGCGAATTTCCACAGCCGTAACACTACCCCTCCCCTTTTTACAGACTCGTCCCGAGTCGTCAAATTCTCGTGTGCCATCATGTGTAGTTCTCCCCTCGTACGTTTTACCTTCGGATCCCTGAGTGCGACATTCATGGTATTCGTGTCCCCAAAATAAATAACCTACGGGCTGAGTAACTAACGAAACAAACCCACTCATACAGACGACTTAAATAAATTGCCGGCGCGAAGACTTACATGCCGGGGGCGCACTTATTTGTACAGGACATCTTAACTTACAAATCTTAAACTAAACCATGGCTCAGGATCAATGGACTCTGCAAAGAGAAAAGTTAGCAGGGAGCCAGGCTGCTCGCATGCAGTCTCTGGCTCAAGCAATGCAGGTGACAGGGAACGTGGCCGGCTGCTCACATGCAGTCCAAGGCCTTCCCCTCGGAAATGGATGCAGCGAACACAACGGCACACGAGCTGCGCAAACACAGTCTCCATGCCAGCTCAAGTTGCACACGTAATGAACACAACGGATGGATGGATGGATGGACGCAAACACGGTGCACGGGCCGCCACAGCACGCCCGTGTTGTAGCTGCCAACAGGGCAGTCCTCGCAAACTGCGTGGCAATCCTGGCACACATGGCAATGAACAAAGGGGGGGGAATGCAAAACAGAACGGGGGCAAAATATGACGAGGGCAGTAGGCATGGATGGCAAAGGTGGACAGGCAAGGCATGGCATGAGAAGGCCGCTGTAGCAAAAACAGCCAGCAGAGAAGCTGACCGGCACAGGCCTTGTAGTAAAAACAGCCGGCAGACGATCGACTGGCACAGGCCTTGCAGTAAACAGCCAGCCGATGAAGTGGGCCGGCACAGGCCTTGAAGTAACACAGCCAGCCGATGAAGTTGGCCAGCCTTTGCCTTTCAGTGGAGGTTGGTGGAGGGAGTGCGGTGGTGCTGGCCACTCGGAAGGCAGGCTCGGACCTACCTGACTATCTCCCTCCCAACCTATCGCCTTTGCATGTCTCCGTTCATACCCACTCCCTTAATTTGTCAAAACCCAATTTAGCCCCAACTTATTTTTTTGTTTTTTTGTTTACTTCCCCTCTATAAATCATCCCCTAACCCCCTTTATGTCTCTGTTCGGCTAACCTATCCTGTCCTAGCCTACTCCCAACCCCTACGTTCCCTTCCCGGAGGGGAATGAGGGAGAGCTAGCGTCCTGTGCCGAGGCCCAACTCAAGCCTCAGGATGGCCTCCCCAGACTTCAGCGATCTTAACCCAAAGTGGGTCCAGCGGCCCACTACGAGAGCGAAGGGATGGATGGTGTGAAGGGGTACACTTCCTAATCTACCCTAACCATTATCACTTAAACTACCCTGGGGCTTTCAACAAGCGCCTCTCGCTTAATCTACTGGTTCTATCAACCCAGATTCCCGTCGCCTGTGTTGGTGTCCTCACAATTTCGGGCCATGCCCCCCAATTTTCTTCACGTGCCCTCACACGGTCTCACGGCTGGGACGCGTGGCTCCCTTGGCAGGCACTACCCTCTGCCGATTCCCCAACGATGGCACCCCCAGGCACTACACTGCCTCCGAGCCTACCAGCTCCCTAAGCACCAGGGAGTGCCCTCCCTGGCGACTCCCCTGAAACGCTCACGTGGCAGGCTGGCGCCCCGGGCCCCTTCCCTGGGTGCCCGTGCCCAATGCACTGCCCACGCGGCTAATGGCGCCCCGGGCCCCCGCATCATGCGGGCGCACCCGTGCCCACTACGCTATCCCGGCCCCACATGGGCCCTTGGCCTACCGCGGCCGGCTAGCCCGGTGCCCAGGGTACCCACTCAGCGATACTCACCTTTCGCAGCCACGCTCCCAGCCCGTCAACAGGGCTCCTGCACCCCTCCAAACGGGTTTCGAGCCTACTTCCCCACCAACAACAAAACGACCTCCATTTTCCAATTTGTCTAACCCAGCTAACTCACTCTACCCTGACCCCGGGGTCCCTTGGATGGGAGTCACTCCTCCCCCCCAATCACTTATCGCACCATGCATTCCACAATCACTCCATACACTCAGACCTACTGGCCTCACTCACTCAACATGTCCCCATACAATTCTTCAACACTCGTCATCGCTGAATTCCGCCATCCTTCTATCTGCATCCCCTAACTACCTCGTGCTCCTACGTCACCCCTTAAACTACAGCACGTTCCTTTTAACCTACGTAGCTGGACTACGTCCCCACTACACATCCAAAAAAAATCCATTTCCCAACCTAAATCTCCCTGAATCCCTCAAACTACTCCATTCCACGGGCCCCATGAGGACTTACCCCTGCCCCATGAAGCCGGTCTAACTATCACTAACCCTTCCCCCTAACTATTTCCATCCTGTGTCCAGGTCAAGGGGATCTTCCACCCCTTGCCCAGGGAATCCTGTTCACCCGAAGTGAGGCTTGCTTCTTTTTTTTTTCTTTTCCTCACGCAGCACCAGCGCGGCAACTCGCAACCTGCGCTCTTTTACGTGACGTCATGGCAGCTGTTCACACACCCCGTCCCTCTTGGACGGTACCATCCAGCAGAGATTCACC
This sequence comes from Eptatretus burgeri, assembly GCF_056783735.1. NCBI lineage: Eukaryota > Metazoa > Chordata > Myxini > Myxiniformes > Myxinidae > Eptatretus > Eptatretus burgeri. Next base: position 41,818,981 of record NC_140975.1, read on the forward strand.
CTCCTGCCGGATTCCAACCCGACGTGCAGCCATGACGTCACCCTGCGCATTCAAAAAAAACAAGCCTCGCGTTTCGAGGGGTTCCCCACACGAACACATGTGCTCTGCCGTCGGAGCTTCACATACACACTCGCGTGGAGAACCTATCCGGTCCAAATCCATTGTCCAGCCTAACCTTTGTTCGTCCGTGGGATCGGCAACATCCACCGCTGGCGTTTCCGGACTGGGTTTCACTCCCGCAGCCGCGCACGTGGCGGTCTCGTGCGCTGCATGGCCCGAACCTCGCGCTCGCTGCTGGGCAAACCCGGCGCGGTCCCCAAAACAGCTACGGCCGCTACCCGGCCTTTGTCCATCTGTCACCGTCGTCTCCGTCGCCATTCGACCCACGCACACCTGCGTGTCACGACGCTCACACTCCATTCCTTGACACTCACTCTCGGAGACGTGGCTGCGTGCTCCCGCATGCCAACCGTCATCTCCCTTGCATTCTGCTCTCCCACACACACGGTCTCCCTTGCACTCGGCTGTTCACTCACGCATGCCCTTTCACTCGCAAACGTGGTTCCACTCACACAAGGTGTGCTGGGGGTCACGGACTCCGGCACACTCGCAACCACACCACTCACACACGGGGTCCCTTTCACACAATGCCTTTCATCCACGCTATGCGTGCGTTGCCGCACGCATTTTGCCACACTCGTGAACACACACACAGGAACATTCACACTGGGGATTAGTGCCACTACAAGGGGTTCCGGGGCCTCCATACCCCGCAACCTCCTCGTGCACCCGCCCGCCGCACTCGCCCCCTCGAACTTGCTTGACACGACCGAACCCACCTGGTCGTGACTCGCTTCAAGGGAGAATAGCGTCTCCCTCCGTTCCCAAAGGAGGCTATCCAGCTGCTTGCACCGGGTCACGACACAGTCCGCCAGCACGCCCACATTAAGCCTCGCTACCTCTGTGTGTGTGTTCGTCCTTAACCCCGTCCAATTCACCCTCTATCTCCCGTGTCTCTGTACATTTTATTTATGTTGTCTCTTTGTGTCTATTACTTTCTTCCTGGATCTTCGTCTCTTTTTATTTTTCGGACGTCATCACCTCGCGTCTCGTCTCACACGTTTCAGTCACCCGGGCTCCCATTATTATTTCCACCGTCTCCATTTTCAGGGTTTGCCCCAATTGTTGTTTCATCCGACGAGTGATGTCAATCAAGTCCCGCACCACCAACATTATTCCCTGTGGTGCTGTCACACATCCCACCTCATTGTGTTGTTCTACTTCCTGACTCCCTTTGAGCCATTCCTCCTCTTGGAACTTTCTGAGTTCGTCGTTCTCCCTCCGGAGTTTTTCAATCTCTGTGGACGCCAATTCTGCTTTCCTCGAATTGGTTAATTTCAAACTTGTACAGTTTTTGTTTTCTCTCCCACTGTTCCTCATGCTTTTCAGCCTCCAACCTCAGTTTCTTTCAATTGGCTCATTTCCTTCTTGTGTTTCATTCGCTGTTCTTTCTCTATCTCCTCGCACTCCAGCCTCGCCTTTTCTTTCAATTGGTCAACCTCAAATTCAAGTTCTTTTTGTTTTCTATTCCATTGTTCCTCTCGTTCTTCCCTCTCCAATCTCGTTGTCTCCTTCAATTGACCGATTTCTCCTTCCTGCTTCATTTGTTGCTCCTTCACTTTCTCCTCATATTCCAACCTATTTTTTTTCCTTTTGTCATTCAGTTTCAAATTCATACTCTTTCAGTTTTTTATTCCACTGTCTCTCTTGTTCCTCATTCTGCAATCTCGTTATTTCCTTTAATTGACTGATCTTTCTCCTGTCCCATTCCCTGTTCTTTGTGTTTTCTATTCCACTGTCTTTCTTGTTCCTCATTCTGCAATCTCGTTGTGTCCTTTAATTGGCTGATTTCCTTCTCCTGTCTCATTCGTTCTTCCATTATTACTCTTTCTTGCATCTCATTCTTTAATCTGGCCTTCGCTTCCAGCTGTTCGATCTGTATGGTGTGGTTCCTTAAAGTTTCATTCTCCGTTCTCGTTCTTTCCTCTCTCAACATCCTCAGTTCGTTTTGTAATCCTCTCTCTTTGGTTTCGTGTTTCAGTATCTCATAAGCTTTTTTCCATTTTTCCTCTCAATTTGCTTGCTTCCTCCCTGCTTTCCATACAACTTTCCAATGCTTCCATCCTCAATTCGTCCATTTTCTTCCTGTATTCCTTTAGTTATTCCTGCCGTTCCTTTCCCATTTCTATCTCCTTTTCCAGGGTTTCTCTTTTAATCTGGCCTGTCCTTACCTCTCGCTTCAGTAGTTCCAATTCCCCATCTTGTTTGCGTTTTTCCTTTCTCCTTCCTCCCTCATTTCTCCCTGCAGTTCTTCGAACTGTTC
>NC_140975.1:41826363-41838863 GCF_056783735.1 Eptatretus burgeri
TCCTGGCATAAACCCATATTGCTGCTCACAAATCATCACCTCTCCTCTCAACCGAGCTTCCACTACTCTTTCCCACAACTTCATGGTGTGGCTTAACAACTTTATCCCTCTGTAATTATCACAGCTCTGCACATCACACTTGTTCTTGAAAATCGGAACGAGTACACTTAATCTCCACTCCTCCGGCATCCTCTCACTTTCCAAGATTTTATTAAACAATCTGGTTAAAAACTCCACTGCCATCTCTCCTAAACACTTTCACGCCTCCACTGGTATATCATCTGGGCCAACCGCCTTTCCACTCTTCATAGCAGTCCTCACTTCATCCTTACTGATCCACCCCACTTCCTGATTCACTATCTCCTCCTCTTCCAACCTTCTCTCTCTCATTTTCTTCATTCCTCAGCTCCTCAAAGTACTCCATCCACCTTCTCAACACACTTTCCTCACCTGTCAGCATATCCTTCACAGCTCGGTCCCTCTGTCTTGCCAATCGGTACAAATCCTTTTCCCCTTCTTTTGTATCCAACTTCTCATACAGCTCGCCATATGCCTTTTCATTAGCCTTTGCCACCTCTCTCTTTGCTTGCGCCGCCACTCCTTGTACTCATGTCAACTTTCTTCATCTCTCTGGCTATCCCACTTCTTTTTCGCCAACCCATTCTTCCTTATACTTTCCTGTACTTCCTCGTTCCACCACCAAGTCTCCTTATCTTCCTTCCTCTGTCCAGATGTCACACCAAGTACCTTCCTAGCTATCTCCCTCACTACTTCTGCTGTAGTTGCCCAATCATCCCACCCATCTTTACCACCATACAACATCTGTCTCACCTCCTTCCTAAATTCCACGCAACAGTCTTCCTCCTTCAGCTTCCACCATCTGATCCTTGGTTCAGCCCTCACTCTCTTCCTCAACCTCACCTCCAAAATCATCCTACAGCCCATCAATCGATGCTGTCGAGCTACACTCTCCCCTGCCACCACCTCACAGTCTCTAATCTCTTTCAGGTTGCATCTCCTGCTTAAAATGTAATCCACCTATGTGCACTTTCCTCCACTCTTGTACGTCACGCTGTGTTCCTCCTTATTCTTGAAATACGTATTTACCACTGGCATTTCCATTTATTTTGCAAAATATACCACCATTTGCCCTTCCACATTCCTCTCGTTGAGACCGTACCTACCCATCACCTCCTCATCCTCTTTATTCCCTTCCTCAACATGCCCATTGAAATCTGCTCCAATCACCACTCTTTCATCCTTGGATACACTCTCCACCACTTCATCTAACTCACTCCAGAAATCTTCTTTATACTCCATCTCACACCCCATATGTGGGGCATATGCACTGATTACATTCATCATCACCCCTTCAATTTCCAACTTCACACTCATCACTCAGTCCGACACTCTCCTCACCTCCAATACCCTCTTGACGTAATCCTCCTTCAGGATTACCCTGACACCATTTCTCCTCCCATCCACACCATGGTAGAACAGTTTGAAACCACCTCCAATGCTCCTCGCCTTACTCCCCATCCACTTGGTCTCTTGTTCACACAGTATGTCCACCTTTCTTCTCTCCATCATATCAGCCAACTCTCACCCTTTGCCAGTCATAGTCCCAACATTCAGAGTTCCAACTCTCACCTCCACACTTCTACCCTTCCCCCTCTACCACTGCCTCTGGACCCGCCTTCCCCGTCTCCTTCTACTCCTTCGCCCAGCAGTAGCACAATTTCCACCGGTACCCTGCTGACCAACGGTACCGGTGGTGGTCGTTGTTAACCCGGGCCTCGACCGATCGGGTATGGAAATCCGTTTTATTGTCCGCATAATGATTTGGCATAGGTTTTTACGCCGGATGCCCTTCCTGACGCAACCCTGGTCGCCTCATACGACACACAGGGAATATATATATATTATATATATATATATATATATATATATATATATATATATATATATATATATATATATATATATATATATATATCTTCTTCTTCTTTCGGCTGCTCCCATTAGGGGTCGCCACAGCGGATCATCCAAATGATCCGCATAGTGATTTGGCACATGTTTTACGCCGGATGCCCTTCCTGACGCAACCCTGGTCGCCTCTTACTACACAGGGATATGGTACACCTATTTTAACCGGGGTATACACCGGCCCAGTACACTGGTACTCATTTCGCCGACCTCGGAAGTATGACAGGCTGAGTCAACCCATATATATATATATATATATATATATATATATATATATATATATATATATATATATATATATATATATATATATATATATATATATATATATATGAGGTATGTTCAAAAAGCATCCAACCTTAATTTTTCGTGCGCAAATAAATGAAGCTCGGGAGGCGTGGTTTGGTGCACGTATGTAGGCGATCCTAATCCGTATGCGTGAATATTTTCCCGCCTGCAGAAGCTGTCAGTCGCCGACAGACCACCAATGAGTGAGGAAGTTTAAGTGAGCGCCGTCGGATTTTCGTTTTTGACAAAATCACGGAAAAACTTGAACAACGCTACTGCATAAAATTTTGTGTAAAGCTTGGCGATTCCCAAGTGGAAACGATCCGCAAGATTCAACAGGCCTTTGGGAACGAAGCAATGGGCACCACACAGATAAAAGAGTGGTACAACCACTTCAAAGATGGTCGCACATCAGTGGAAAGTGAAACACGTTCTGGTAGGCCCTCAACATCCCGAAATTTGATAGTCATTGACCAAGTGAGGACACTGCTGATGCAGGATCGTCGAACCACGATCAGAGAACTTGCAGACAAGGCGGGGGTCAGCATTGGATCCGTTCATTCCATTGTGACTGAGGATTTGGGCTGAAGGAGAATCTCAGCGAAGTTCGTGCCAAAGCTGCTAACGATCGAGCAGACGCAACTCCGTTTGGAGATCGCACAGGCCATGCTGGAGACTGTGAACAGTGATCCCAACTTCTTAAACACAGTGATCACTGGCGATGAGACCACATTGATCGGTCATTTTGTCAAAAACGAAAATGCAACGGCGCTCACTTACACTTCCTCACTCATCGGCAGTCTGTCGGCGACTGACAGCTTCTGCAGGCAGGAAAATATTCACGCATACGGATGAGGATCGCCTACATACATGCACCAAACCATGCCTCCCTAGCTTCATTTGTTTACGCACGAAAAATTAAGGTTGGATACTGTTTGAACACACCACGAAGATATATGCACACTCGGCCAAACACTAATATATATATATATATATATATATATATATATATATATATATATATATATATATATATATATATATATATATATATATATATATAGTTACGGCTGTGGAAATTCGCAAACCACCATTCAGGTCCCGTAGGTGAGATATCTCTTAAGTACATGTGTAGTTAGCCCCAAACCCGTTGTTTTGAGGGAATAAATGTGATTCATCCGGGCTGCGACGCTTTGAGTCAGTCGTTTTTCTTTCTCTATCTTTTATTTCAAATAAAAACCAACGAGGACGCTCGGTGGCTTTTCGCGCCATTCTTCTCCGCGCTTGGTGCAAGGGAGAGAAGCGAGGGGAGGGCAGCTGGCACTCGATTGGTGGATGCGCGGTGTGACGTGGCCAGGGAGGAGGAACGCCCCTCTTCGAGACCTTTCTCGAAGCCCCTAGAAGGGGGGTGGAGCAAAGAACGGGGCGGAGCAACAGGGCGGAGCTCCGAGGATATAAAAGTCGGAGACGGGGGAAGCAGTTTTGCAGATGCTCTTGCTTGGTAGATGCTCTTGCTCGGTAGATGCTCTTGCTCGGTGAATATACTTGCTTCGTGGTTGCTCTCGTCTTCTGGCTCGCTCGTCCTGGTGGCCGCTAGCGGGGTCTTTTGTGGGGCAGTTGCAAGACCCCGCTAGCGGGAAGGAGTGTCCGCCATTCCACTCTCCCGACTTCGGGCATCCACGTTCCCCCCCCCCCCATCCGCGCTGGGATAGCGCCGAACACTCGGTCTGTGGCATCGAGTGGCCAACATGTGCAGGCGCGAGGCACGCCGGAGAGGCCTCGCCTACCACGCTCGGGCACGGAATCGCGGCCAGGCGGGACCACGTCGACGGACTCGACACGCTCAGGGAAGTCGCGACTTCCATTCCTTCTGGGTTCAGTGTAAACGTGTGTATGTGGCACCAGTCTGGTGAAGTAAAATTGTATAAGTGTTCTGTGTAGTAAATCATATTCGGTTGTAGCTCTGCATCGTTCCTTGCTTGTGTTTCTTTTCGGTGATTGTAAATACGTGTATTGCTTTTATTGTATCCCTGTGACTGTAATATACGTGCCTTCCGTGCTTCCGTATTAAATGTGATTGTCCGATTGTTCCCCTTTTCGCTGCGTCCTTTCCTTCGTTTGAATCTCCATCTTGCTTCACGTAACGGGTTCGTCGTGGGCTTAATACGCCCGATAATTAATCGGAACCGTCGAGGCCGACGATAACACCGCTCGGTTATTCCGATAGCACGGAACGGACCGCTTAAGCGGCCCGTGTCCAGAGTCGACCTGCGGCGAGGTGCGATCGCCCGGTTTACCATCCGCGTGGGTACTTAGGTCGGTCGAGTTTGGCGAACAACCCTATCCCACGCGGGTGGCCGATTGGCACGATCGTGGTAAGGCCGAAAGGCCCACCCGTGAGTAGCTCCCGGCGTTAGTCCGAGAGGGTCACGACAGAATTGTCCGTCCGGTGGGTGACGTGCCACGATTCGAGTCACGTGGCCGATCGCACGCTGGCGGGCGTGAATTCACAACATTGGTGTCAGGTCGTGGGACACGAACTCATCCCCCTCCTCGCAACACTGGTGTCAGAGAGCGGGAAGACAAACTCTCTTGTCTCCAGCTAAATTCACGGGAATCGGTCCAGGGTGAGAGGAGCGACCCCCGATTCCCTCCAAATTACAAGCGAGCTAAATTAACCCGTTGCGAGAAATAAGATGGCGTCTCAAGGCGAGCGGGAGCCCGGGGTATTAGAAATGGATTTAGAATGTGTAGAATCCATGGCCCAGGATGAGATCCCCGTGCAGGAAATGCTTGTTGTGCAGGACGAACTCCCCCAACTAAACGCAGAACCCGAAATGGGCGCGGCGGCGGCCGCGGCGTCTGACGCCTCCCCTCCCCCTCTCCACCAAAGCCCCCCGATCCTCGCCGATTCGGCTCAGCCGAGTGCACTCGACATGGCGCAGTTATTTGCAATGCTGGCGGAAATGAATAACGGATGAAACAACAACATGGATGGAAATGCGCAACAAATGAACGAAATGAAAAACAACATGAAGGAAGAAATGAGAGAAATGCGGGGTGAGACGCAGAACATGGGCCAAAGCCTGCAGGCGGGCATGGAGGCAATGGCAGCGGAGCTCAAAATGGCGACGCCACGTGTGGGAGCGAACGAGCTGGAGGGGAGTGCAACGGCTGTCAGGCCCGCGGTGAAGGCGGGAACAAAAAAAGTAATTCAGGAGACGTGTTGGGCGAGGTTCGTGATGGAAGAAGTGACGGTGACCGAGAGGGAAAAACTAAGTGGGGAGACTGAAACGTGTGAGACGAGACACGAGGTGACGACGGAAAGGAGAAAAGAAATAATAGTTGAGACAAGGGAGATAACAAGGGAAGAGGTGACTGAGTTGGCAGAGCCACGGGAGATAGAGAGTGAATTGGACGGGGTTAAGGACGAGCATACACACACAGAGGTAGTGGAGGATAATGGGGGTGAGCTCGCAGAACGTGTAGGGACCCGGTGCGAGCAGTTGGATAGCCTCCTCCAGGAATGGAGGGAGCTGCTATGCCCCCTTGAAGCTGATCACGACCAGGTGAGTTCGGTCGTGCTTCGCGGAGTCGAGGGGAGGAGTGCTGCAAACGGGTGCACGAGGAGCTTGGGGGGTATAGAGGCCCCAGAAACCCTTAGGGTGGCACAAATCCCCAGTGTGGTTGTCCCTGTGTGTGTGGTGCAAGGTGTGAGTGAGCCTCCGTGTGTGAGTGTTGTGGTGGCAAGTGTGCCGAAGTGCGTGCTTCCCAGCATGCCGTGTGTGAAAGGGGCACCGCAGGTGGAAGAGACCACGTGCGCGCAGGAAACGGCATGAGTGAGTGAACGGCCGAGTGTGAGAGAGACAGCGTGTGCAAGGTCGCTGTGTGTGAGGGAGATGTCGGTCGGCATGTGTGAACATGCAGCCGCGTCTCCCGGTGTGAATGTAATGGAGTGGTGTGTGAGCGTCGTGACACGCAGGTGTGCGTGGGAGGAATGGCGACGACAACGGCAACAGAGAGACAAAAGCCGAGTAGCGGCCGTAGCTGTTTTGGGGACCACGCCGGGTTCACCCAGCAGCGAGCGCGAGGTTCGGGCCGTGCAACGCACGAGGCCCCCACGGGCTCGCTTGCGGGATTGAAGCCCGGTCCGGAAACGCGCGCGGTGAATGTTGCCGATCCCGCGACGGACAAAGTTTAGGCAGGATTACGGATTTGGACCGGACGGGTTCTCCACGCGAGCGTGTGTTAGGCTCCAACGGGCAGAACACATGTGTTCGCGTGGGGAGCCCTTCAGAGTGCGACGTTTGCTTCTTTGTGGTGCGCACGGTGACGTCATGGCTGCACGTGGGGTTGGAATCCGGCAGGAGGGGTTGAATCCCTGCCGGATGGTACCGTCCAAGGAGGTACAAGGTACACGTGCAGCTGCATGACGTCACGGGCACGCTAAAGGTGCGCGGCTGTGAGTTGCCGCGCTGGTGCGCAGGTTGCGAGTTGCCGCGCTGGTGCTGCGTATGTGGAAAAAAAAAAAAAAAAAAACAGCAAGCCTCGCTTTCGGGTGAACAGGATTCCTGGGCAAAGGGTGGATGATCCCCTCGGCCAGGGCACAGGATGACACTAGTTAGGGGGAAGGGTTAGTGTTAGTTCGACCGGCTCCATGGGGCAGGGGTAAGTCCTCATGGGGCCCGTGGAATGGATTAGTTAGAGGGATTGTAGCCAAATTTAGGAAGGGAAATGGGAAATGACATTTTGGAGACAGTGACAGACTGTGGATGTGTAGCGGGGACTTAGCTTAGCTACGTAGTCTTAAAATGGAAAGTGCTATAGTTTAAGGGATGACGTGGGAGCACGAGTTAGTTAGGGGAGGTAGTTAGAAAGATGGCAGAGTTCAGTGGTGTGTGTGTTGAAGAGTTGGTGAGTTGAGTGGAAACATGTGCTTGGTGAGTGAGTGAGGCCAGCGGGTCTGTGTGAATGGAGCGAATGGGGAATGCATGGTGCGATGAGTGATTGGGGGGAGGAGTGACTCCCGCCCAAGGGACCTCGGGATCAGTGTAATTGACAAAATGGAGTTCGTTTTGTTGTTGGTGGGATAGTAGGCTCGATACCCGTTTGGAGGGGTGCAGGAGCCCTGTTGACGGGCTGGGAGCGTGGCTGCGAAAGGTGAGTATCGCTGAGTGGGTACCCCGGGCACCAGGCTCGTCGGCCGTAGTAGGCCAAGGGCCCATGGGGGGCCGGGATAGCGTAGTTGGCACGGGTGCGCCTGCATGGTGCGGGGGCCCGGGGCGCCGCTTGCCGCGTGGGCAGTGTTGTGGGCACGGGTGACCTTCGGAAAGGGACCAGGGAAGCCAGCCTGCCACGTGAGCGTTTCAGGGGAGTCACCATGGAGGGCACTCCCCGGTGTTTAGGGAGCTGGTAGGCTCGGAGGCAGTGTAGTGCCCGGGGGTGCCATCGTCGGGGAATCGGCAGAGGGTCGTACCTGCCAAGGGGAGCCACGCGTCCCAGCCATGAGACCGTGTGAGGGCACGGAAAGAAAATTGGGGGGCGAGGCCCGAAATTGTAAGGACACCAACACAGGCGACGGAAATCTGGGTTTTTAGAACCAATAGCTTAAGGGAGAGGCACTTGTTGAAAGCCCCGGGGTAGTTTAAAAGATAATGGTTAGGGTAGATTAGGAGATGTACCCCTCCGCACCATCCATCCCTTCGCTCTCGTTGTGGGCTGCTGGACCCACTTTGTGGTTAGATCGCTGAAGTCTGGGGAGGTCATCCTGAGGCTTAGATTGGGCCTCAACACAGGACGCTAGCTCTCCCTCATTCCCCTCCGGGAAGGGAACGTAGGGGTTGGGAGTAGGCTAGGTGACGAGATAGGTTAACCGAACAAGGACAGTAAAGGGGGGTTAGGGGACGAATTATAGTGGGGAAGTAAGGATGAAAATAAAAACAACAAAAAAAAAAACAAGTTGGGGCTAAATTGGGTTTTACAAATTAAGGGAGTGGGTATAGACAGTGACAGGCAAAGGCAATAGGAGGGAGGGAGACCGTAGGGTAGGTCCGAGCCCTACTTCTGAGTGGCCAGCACCACCGCACTTCCTCCACCAACCTCCACTGCAAGGCAAAGGCCGGCCCACTTCATCGGCAGCTGTTGTTTTGCTGCAAGGCCTGTGCCGGCCAGTTCGTCTGCCAGCTGTGTTTGCCTGCAGCGGCCCTGTTCTGCCAGCTTTGTATGCCTGTCCACCTTTGCCATGCCATGCCCACTGCCCACATCATCAGTTTGCCCCCGTTCAATTTTGCTTTGCCCCCCTTGTTCATTGCCATGTGCGCCAGGATCAGAAAGCAACAGTTTGCAAACTGCGAGAACTGTCCTGTTGGCAGCTACAACACGGGCCTGCAGTGGCGGCCCGTGCACCGGTTTTCTTTTGACTTTTTTCTGCCTGCAGAGTCCATTGATCCTGGGCCATGGTTTAGTGTAAAATTTGTAAGTTAAGATGTGCTGTAAATATGAGTGCGCCCCAGCATGTCTGTCTAGCGCCGGCAATTTTATTCAAGTCGTCTGTGTGAGTGGGTTTGTTTAGTTAGTTACTCAGCCCTCAGGTTATTTATTTTGGGGACACGAATACCATGAATGTCGCACTCAGGGATCCGTAGGTAAAACGTACTAGGGAAGAACTACACATGATGGCACACGAGAATTTGACGACTCGGGACGAGTCTGTAAAAAAGGGGAGGGGGTAGTGTTACGGCTGTGGAAATTCGCAAACCACCATCCAGGTCCCGTAGGTGAGATATATCTTAAGTACATGTGTAGTTAGCCCCAAACCCGTTGTTTAGAGGGAATAAATGTGATTCATTCGGGCTGCGACGCTTTGAGTCAGTCGTTTTTCATTCTCTATCTTTTATTTCAAATAAAAACCAATGAGGACGCTCGGTGGCTTTTCGCGCCATTCTTCTCCGTGCTTGGTGCGAGGAAGAGAAGCGAGGGCAGGGCAGCTGGCGCTCGATTGGTGGATGCGCGGTGTGACGCGGCCAGGGAGGAGGAACGCCCCTCTTCGAGACCTTTCTCGAAGCGCCTCGAAGGGGGGTGGAGCAAAGAACGGGGCAGAGCAACAGGGCGGAGCTCCGAGGATATAAAAGTTGGAGACGGGGGAAGCAGTTTTGTAGATGCTCTTGCTTGGTAGATGCTCTTGCTTGGTAGATGCTCTTGCTTGGTGGATGCTCTTGCTCGGTGGATATACTTGCTTCGTGGTTGCTCTCGTCTTCCGGCTCGCTCGTCCTGGTGGCCGCTAGCGGGGTCTTTTGTGGGGCAGTTGCAAGACCCCGTTGGCGGGAAGGAGCGTCCGCCATTCCCCTCTCCCGACTTCGGGCATCCACGTCCCCCCCCCCAATCCGCGCTGGGATAGCGCCGAATACTCGGTCCGTGGCGCCGAGTGGCCAACACGTGCAGGCGCGAGGCACGCCGGAGAGGCCCCGCCTACCACGCTCGGGCACGGAGTCGCGGCCAGGCGGGACCACGTCGACGGACGTCGGAGAGGGACTCGACACGCTCAGGGAAGTCGCGACTTCCATTTCTTTTCGGTTCTGTGTAAACGTGTGTGTGTGGCACCAGTCTGGTGAAGTAAAATTGTATAAGTGTTCTGTGTAGTAAATCATATTCGGTTGTAGCTCTGCATCGTTCCTTGCTTGTGTTTCTTTATGGTGATTTTAAATACGTGTATTGCTTTTATTGTATCCCTGTGACTGTAATATACGTGCCTTCCGTGCTTCCGTATTAAATGTGCTTGTCCGATTGTTCCCCGTTTCGTTGCGTCCTTTCCTTCGTTTGAATCTCCATCTTGCTTCACGTAACGGGTTCGTCGTAGGCTTAATACGCCCGATAATTAATCGGAACCGTGGAGGCCGACGATAACACCGCTCGGTTATCCCGATAGCACGGAACAGACCGCTTAAGCGGCCCGTGTCCGGAGTCGACCTGCGGCGAGGTGCGATCGCCCGGTTTACCATCCGCGTGGGTACTTAGGTTGGTCGAGTTTGGCGAACAACCCTATCCCACGCGGGTGGCCGATTGGCACGATCGTGGTGAGGCCGAAAGGCCCACCCGTGACTCGCTCCCGGCGTTAGTCCGAGAGGGTCACGACAGAATTGTCCGTCCGGTGGGCGACGTGCCGTGATTCGAGTCACGTGGCCGATCGCACGCCGGCGGGCGCGAATTCATACCAATATATATATATATATATATATATATATATATATATATATATATATATATATATATATATATATATATATATATATATATATATATATACATATATATTAGTGTTTGGCCGATATCGGTAATCAGAAGATTGCAGGTCATTGTGATGACGGACTACCTTACGTACTGTATAGAACATTCAATAAACAATTTTTTAAAACATTACATTATGGACATTTCAAGGAGATGTTCATTAACATTATTCTTTTTCAAACAGCTGCCAATCGTCATTCGACGGATGAAAAACATTTGGCTAGGTAATTTAGAAAACATGTTAGTGTGGCAAGCTGTTAGGGCTCGGAAATCAGGTGTTATCAAATGTATTTTGCTTTGAAACTCATTTGGTCCACGCACCTGCAAATCCTGCGCATCGTACACACATAACCAAGCATACAGGCATGCACACACACACCCATGAAGGGTCCCTTTACAAATCCATCACTATGCTGATCCATTTATACCACATCTGTGTATGGGCTCACTCTGAATTGGATTCGTACATGCAACACTTTGGGAAAGCAGTCCTTAACAGCCCACCCGTACACGTTCCTCCAACTCCCTTGCAGTCTATGCTAACTGTGCATGCACACTGGCGATATACTCATCCTTTCACTCGCACATGTACACGGATTCTCACCGGCACACTCAACTTTACCCGCACCTGCCCTATGCGGCACGTCCCACGTGGCTTCGGCATCACAGCACGTCCGCTCCCAATGTGCCTGCATGCCAGAGCACATGTTTTGCAAGACGGCCGTGTCACCTCCGCCAAGGTGCCACACAGCATGGGACCGTGCGAGGTTCATCCACAAATCCCATGCACCGCACACACATAACCAAGCATCAGGCATGCACACACCCCCACTGACAGTCCCTTTACAATTCCAAATCTACCCATTTGTACCACCTCTCGATCGAGACACGAACTGTACCGTTATCGACTGTAAGGTGCTTGGCAAGTGGCTTAAGCACTCAAGTTGATAATGGTCACTCAAATGGTTCATAAGGAACAGCTGGCATGGTAAGCGATAGCAAGCTGAATGGTAATGGCACGTACCCGCAAAAAAGTAAACATCGCCAATTTCTTAACATTTTCAGATTATACTCCAGATTTCAACAGTTATTTAGTCCACATGATCCGATCCTCAAAACAGCAATTATATTTTTATTACATACTTTAATTATTCTGTGAGAGTAGATCGTGGAAAAATCACATCATATAATGCATAAAATTGCTTCAAGGTCTAAATTTGAAAATGATAGCACTCACAAAAGCAATGTATTCAATGATTCGTAGGTTCTATGTAGATGAGGCATTCGATGATATTATTGAGGAAAGTGAAAAAAGATTGGAGCGCTTTATCGTTAAGAAACCATTGAGGCCTGTTCCAAGTCAAGGCATTGTTGAACAACCCAAAAATAATGGTGAATTCAGTCCCCAGCAAGGGAGGAATGAGGTGACCGAGGATGCACCTTAAGACCTCAGCGAGGTGACCAAAGATGAGCCTGTGATAAAAGACAATTAAATAAGGCCGTTAGTTATCTTCAAAAGGGGTGTTTAAGTAAACATAAACACCCAATTTTTCACTCATTCACGACCTTGGAGTTCCCTTAATATGTATGCAAAGTTTGGGCCCACTAGGTTTCATGGTTTTGGAGTTACGGAGGAGACGGACAGACTGATGGACATTGACATTTATTAATATAGAAGGCAATTCTCTGAATGTTTTATATATACATTCTTTTTATGTTGAAGGCTTCAGTCACGGCCAAAGTAGTCCTTCCTCATCGAGGCCAAGCCTTAAATACAAGACCTGAATTGATAGAAAAGTAAGGAAAGAGAGATAGTCTCAGTTTTTGAGGAAGTAAAAAAACAAATCTGCTTTTTGAAAAGGGGAATGTCATAAGTGTTTGGGAAGATGTGAGAAGGTAAAGAGTTCCAGAGTTTGGCAGTGGAGGGGAAGAAACAAACATCG